>NW_018404217.1:47269-242392 GCF_002113885.1 Mizuhopecten yessoensis | reverse complement strand
GAACAGTCAAAACTATCATCCCGAGGTAGGGGGAAGCCCTGGGGAACTGTTTGCCCGAGGCCGCTAGGCCAAGGGCAAACAGTTTCACAGGGCTTCCCCCTACCGAGGGATAATAGTTTTGACTGTTCCCAAAATAACCATGAAACAATTGTTTTATTACCAAATAAATATTAGTATCAATGCTGCATGCAATGTTGCCATTGCTTCAACACTGAGTCACGGTCACCGAAACGCTTGAAGGGGGCTCTCGAGGGGGGATTCCTGCGCATCGAATTCGCGCCGGGACTGTAACAGTTCGCTCCGACCGGGAAAACAGTTTTGACTGTTTCACCCCAACAGCCGAAATTTGACAAAAGGCCAGAAACTGTCAAAAATGACAAATTATAATTTATATAGACTATTGGGAAATAAAGTACACTGTACACTGTACCTATATATATTTGACACTGTACACTGTACCTATATTTATTTGACACTTTACATTGTACCTATATATATTTGACACTGTACACTGTATCTATATATATTTGACACAGTACACTGTACCTATATATATTTGACACTGTACACTGTACCTATATATATTTGACACAGTACACTGTACCTATACATATTTGACACCGTACACAGTACCTATATATATATATTTGACACAGTACACTGTACCTATATATATTTGACACCGTACACAGTACCTGTATATATATATGACACAGTACACTGTACCTATATATATTTGACACTATACACTGTACCTATATATATTTTTTACACCGTACATTGTACTTATATATGTATTTGACACTGTACACTGTACCTATATATATGCGACACCGTACATTGTACCTTTATATTTTTGACTCTGCACACTGTACCTATATATATACGCAGTACCTTTATATATTTGACACTGTTTACTGTACACAATACATTGAATGACTTTTTTCGAATGTCAGTATACATATAGTCATAGTTTATCAATTACCGATTTTTATCGATTTACCCTCAACTTACATTGTATCAATTATACCATACGAAAATTGTTAGTACATTGGCTGACACCATACACTGTGTGCATGTCTATTTTATCGATTCGAATATGAATATACATATTATATTGTTCTGATAAATACAATGCATTGTATTCAAAATGTAACTATTGTCACATTGTACAAACAAACCGTATGTAACTGCGTAGAATGAACCGTTTTACGCTGTGTGCTTACCAAATACATCACATACGGTAAACTTATTAGAATAATTAGACATAACGTAACTAGAACATCAGCTCGTCAATACTCACAGTTTCGATGGACCGAGACGGGTGGTTAGTGTGTTGGTTGTCTGTTATATAAAAATATGAAACGAAACTAAACCCTGATGGTTTCTTCAGCAACAACAGCAGACATGATAATATAACGTGACGTTGCAGTGGAGGCTGCAGATCTAAACCTTCGTCTATATTTAAATCGATGACGTATTTATTCGCAGAAAACCGATGTAGCCGCTAGGCTAAGGGCAAACAGTTTCACAGGGCTTCCCCCTACCGAGGGATAATAGTTTTGACTGTTCCCAAAATAACCATGAAACAATTGTTTTATTACCAAATAAATATTAGTATCAATGCTGCATGCAATGTTACCATTGCTTCAACACTGAGTCACGGTCACCGAAACGCTTGAACGGGGCTCTCGAGGGGGGATTTCTGCGCATCGAATTCGCGCCGGGTAACAGTTCGCTCCGACCGGGAAAGCAGTTTTGACTGTTTCACCCCTACAGCCGAAATTGGACAAAAGGCCAGAAACATATAGACTATTGGGTAATAAAGTACACTGTACCTATATATATTTAACACTGTACACTGTACCTATATATATTTGACACAGTACACTGTACCTATATATATTTGACACAGTACACTACCTATAATAATTTGACACAGTACACTGTACCTATATATATTTGACAATATACACTGTACCTATATGTATTTGACACTATACACTATACCTATATATATTTAACACTATACACTGTACCTATATATATTTGACACAGTACACTGTATCTATATATATTTGACACTGTACATATATATATTTAACACTTTACACTGAACTTAGACTTGTTAATATATTTGACACTACACACTGCCCCTATATATATATATTAGACCCGTGGACAGTACCTATATATATATATTTGACACTGTACACTGTACCTATTAGATTTGACACTGTACACTGTACCTATATATATTTGCCACTGTACACTGTACGTATATGTATTTGACACTGTACAATGTACGTATATATATTTGACATAGTACACTGTACTTCTGTATGTATTTGACACCGTGCATTGTACTTCTGTATGTATTTGACACCGTGCATTGTGCCTATATATATATTTGACACAGTACACTGTACCTATATATATTTGACACCGTACACAGTACCTGTATATATATATGACACAGTACACTGTACCTATATATATTTGACACTGTACAGTGTTAAATATATATAAGTAAAGTGTACTGTGTCAAATATATATATAGGCACAATGCACGGTGTCAAATACATACAGAAGTACAGTGTACTATGTCAAATATATATACGTACATTGTACAGTGCCAAATACATATACGTACAGTGTACAGTGTCAAATATATATATGTACAGTGTACAGTGTCAAATATATATAGATACAGTGTACTGTGTCAAATATATATAGGTACAGTGTACAGTGTCAAAAATATATAAGTACAGTGTACAGTGTCAAATATATATATAGGTACAGTGTACAGTGTTAAATATATATATATTTAACACTGTACACTGTACCTATATATATATTTGACACTGTACACTGTACCTATATATTTTTGACACTGTACACTGTACCTATATATATTTGACACTGTACACTGTACGTATATATACGTACAGTGTACAGTGTCAAATATATATATGTACAGTGTACAGTGTCAAAAATATATAGGTACAGTGTACTGTGTCAAATATATATATAGGTACAGTGTACAGTGTTAAATATATATAAGTAAAGTGTATAGTGTCAAATATATATATAGGTACAGTGTACAGTGTTAAATATATATATATTTAACACTGTACACTGTACCTATATATATATTTGACACAGTACACTGTACCTATATATTTTTGACACTGTACACTGTATCTATATATATTTGACACTGTACACTGTACGTATATGTATTTGACACTGTACACTGTACATATATATATTTAACACTTTACACTGAACTTAGACTTGTTAATATATTTGACACTACACACTGACCCTATATATATATATATATTAGACACCAAGCACAGTACCTATATATATATATTTGACACTGTACCTATATATATTTGACACAGTACACTGTACCTATATATATTTTACACTGTACATTATACCTATATATATATTTGACACTGTACCTATATATATTTGACACAGTACACTGTACCGATATATATATTTAACACTGTACACCGTACCTATATATATTTGACAC
The DNA here is from genome assembly GCF_002113885.1 of Mizuhopecten yessoensis. Lineage (NCBI taxonomy): Eukaryota > Metazoa > Mollusca > Bivalvia > Pectinida > Pectinidae > Mizuhopecten > Mizuhopecten yessoensis. The sequence continues at coordinate 238,842 of NW_018404217.1, read as the reverse complement.
CGTAGACAGTAACTATATATATATTTGACACAGTACACTGTACCTATATATATTTGACACTGTACACTGTACCTGTATATATTTGACACTGTACACTGTACCTATATATATTTGACACTATACACTGTACCTATATATATTTGACAATGTACACTCTACCTATATATATTTGACATAGTACACTGTACCTATATATATATTTGACACCGTACATTGTAATTCTGTATGTATTTGACACCGTGCATTGTGCCTATATATATATTTGAGACTGTACACTGTACCTATATATATTTGACACCCTAGACAGTACCTATATATATTTGACACAGTACACTGTACCTATATATATATTTGACACTATACACTTTACTTATATATATTTAACACTGTACACTGTACCTATATATATTTGACACCGTACACTGTACGTATATGTATTTGACACTGTACAATGTACGTATATATATTTGCCATAGTACACTGTACTTCTGTATGTATTTGACACCATGCATTGTACTTCTGTATGTATTTGACACCGTGCATTGTGCCTATATATATATTTGACACAGTACACTGTACCTATATACATTTTACACTGTACACTATACCTATATATATATTTGACACAGTACACTGTACCTATATATATTTGACACAGTACACTGTACCGATATATATATTTAACACTGTACACCGTACCTATATATATTTGACACCGTAGACAGTAACTATATATATATTTGACACAGTACACTGTACCTATATATATTTGACACTGTACACTGTACCTTTATATATTTGACACTGTACACTGTACCTATATATATTTGACACCGTACACAGTACCTGTATATATATATGACACAGTACACTGTACCTATATATATCTGACACTATACACTGTACCTATATATATATTTTACACCGTACATTGTACTTATATATGTATTTGACACTGTACACTGTACCTATATATATGCGACACCGTACATTGTACCTTTATATTTTTGACTCCGTACCTTGTACCTTTATATTTTTGACTCTGTACACTGTACCTATATATATACGCAGTACCTTTATATATTTGACACTGTTTACTGTACACAATACATTGAATGACTTTTTTCGAATGTCAGTATACATATAGTCATAGTTTATCAATTACCGATTTTTATCGATTTACCCTCAACTTACATTGTATCAATTATACCATACGAAAATTGTTAGTACATTCGCTGACACCATACACTGTTTGCATGTCTATTTTATCGATTCGAATATGAATATACATATTATATTGTTCTGATAAATACAATGCATTGTATTCAAAATGTAACTATTGTCACATTGTACAAACAAACCGTATGTAACTGCGTAGAATGAACCGTTTTACGCTGTGTGCTTACCAAATACATCACATACGGTAAACTTATTAGAATAATTAGACACAACGTAACTAGAACATCAACTCGTCAATACTCACAGTTTCGATGGACCGAGACGGGTGGTTAGTGTGTTGGTTATCTGCTATATAAAAATATGAAACGAAACTAAACCCTGATGGTTTCTTCAGCAACAACAGCAGACATAATAATATAACGTGATGTTGCAGTGGAGGCTGCAGATATAAACCTTCGTCTATATTTAAATCGATGACGTATTTATTCGCAGAAAACCGATGTAGGGATAGGACTTTCGTTTCTGAAAGAATATGATTTCTCGCATACAAATCCCCGAATTATCCAGTTTTGCTATAAAGGTAACCGTGTGCTTAGGTGTTAATAAGATGAAACAAAGACCAATATAGTTAAGGGAGCTACATGCAGGGTAACATACACAAAAAAGAGGTAGGGTAACATTAACAGTGATATGAGGTAGGGTAACATTAACAGTAATAGGAGGTAGGGTGACATTAACAGTGATACGAGATAGGGTAACATTAACAGTGATAGAAGGTAGGGTAACATTAACAGTGATAGGAGGTAGGGTGACATTAACAGTGATAGGAGATAGGGTAACATTAACAGTGATGGGAGGTAGGGTAACATTAACATTGATAGGGGGTAGGGTAACATTAACAGTGATAAGAGGTAGGGTAACATTAAGAGTGATAGGAGGTAGGGTAACATTAACAGTAAATGATAGAGGCGGGTAAGATAAACAGTGATAGGAGGTAGGGTAACATTAACAGTGATAGGAGGTAGGGTAACATTAACACTGATAGGGGGTAGGGTAGCATTAACACTGATAGGAGGTAGAGTAACATCAACAGTGATAGGAGGTAGGGTGACTTTAATATTGATAGAAGGTAGGGTAACATTAACAGTGATAGGAGGTAGGGTGATATTAACACTGATAGGAGATAGGGTAACGTTAACACTGATAGGGGGTAGGGTAGCATTAACACTGATAGGAGGTAGAGTAACATTAACAGTGATAGGAGGTAGGGTGACATTAACAGTGATAGGAGGTAGGGTGACATTAACACTGATAGGAGATAGGGTAACATTAACACTGATAGGGGGTAGGGTAGCATTAACACTGATAGGAGGTAGGGTAACATTCACACTGATAAGAGGTAGGGTAACATTAACAGTGATAGGAGTTAGGGTAACATTATCAGTGATAGGAGGTAGGGTAAAATTAACATTGATAGGGGGTAGGGTAACATTAACATTGATAGGGGGTAGGGTAACATAACAGTGATAGGAGGTAGGGTAACATTAACATTGATAGGAGGTAGGGTAACATTAACAGTGATAGGAGGTAGGGTAACATAACAGTGATAGGAGGTAGGTTAACATTAACAGTGATAGGAGGTAGGGTAACATTAACAGTGATAGGGGGTAGGGTAACATTAACATTGATAGGGGGTAGGGTGACATTAACAGTGATAGGAGGTAGGGTAACATTAACAGTGATAGGAGGTAGGGGAACATTAACAGTGATAGGGGGTAGGGTAACATTAACATTGATAGGGGGTTGGGGGCAGGGAACCAGGTATAATGGTAGGGTAACATTAACATTGATAGGGGGTAGGGTAACATTAACAGTGATAGGAGGTAGGGTAACATTAACAGTGATAGGGGGTAGGGTAACATTAACAGTGATAGGAGGTAGGGTAACATAACAGTGATAGGAGGTAGGGTAACATAACAGTGATAGGAGGTAGGGTAACATAACAGTGATATGAGTAAATAGAACAGTAACGCAAAGTAAGGTAACATATATATATAGTTGCGAGAACCGTAACTTCTAGGCCCGATCTTTATTTTTGTTGTTGTTATCGGTAATAAAAAAAAATCGGGCCTAGAAGATCAGTCATATACAGTACTGTGAAAAGGAGGATTACTCGGAAACATGACTTCCCAGAACATGTGTGTGTACTTGACATACGAGCGACGGTGTATTAACTCACGCTACACAATCTGTACATAGTCACAGAAACCTATTTTTAGACAGCTGAATTTCCGGAAAAGCTTTTCCTAGACCAGACAACTCCAATGTTGTGTATATCAACGAGTATATCTGAATACCTATAATCAGAATCACCTTTCTAAAACGAGCTAATTATAAACACTTGCTGATAAACGTTCTACCTTACGTTCTATCTATTTATAGTATACATGTACAAATGTACATAATTTTAAAGCAGAGATTATATTTTTCTGAATATCACGTTTTATAAAGCAGAGTTACATACGACTGTTCTAGACCTGGTATGTTTCGATCTATCCTGAGTTGTGGAAAGTAAAATTTGCCATTTTTAAAAGTATATATCATCGCCAAGTAAAAATAAAAGCGACCTACCCCTATGAAGTGGTACTGTCAGTGGGAATGGTATGATCTTCATACAGATTATTAAGTACAATGTAGTATGCATGATAAACGCTCCCAATCATAGGATATTATGCTTATTTACATGTACATGTATGTTTTTATTAAAAAAAATAGATATTGACGTGCACGTATCGGATACAGTGCTCACAACAAACAAAGGTTGAGGGATGGCACACGGTTAATGCAGTTACTTACATATACATAATACTATTATTGTTTTAAGTCAAAAAGCAGGGAGGTGTCACGAACGCAGTCCAAACGATTGAGTGCAAATCTGCTGCAAATGACACATATTTAGCCGGACCCTTTATGTGACTGATATTTATGCAGAAATGACATCATAATCCTTTGTCAGGGAAAAATGGGAAAAAACCACGCGGTAACTTATCGTGCAAAAATCAATATTGCTGCATGTATCTGAATAAAACAGAACCGTTTGATTTGTTAAGTTTTCGTTGATTATGAACAATAGAGGGGAAAACGGTAACATGTACAAAATGTGACGTTGGGTAACATGTGCAATAAAGGGCGGAAGGTAAAGGGTACGGTTGCGGGTTATTGAGGGCAGGGAACCATGTACAGTTACGGGTTATTGAGGAGGGGTACCATGTAAGGTTACCGGTTATTGAGGGCAGGGGATCATGTACAGTTACCGGTTATTGAGGAGGGGTACCATGTAAGGTTACAGGTTATTGAGGGCAGGGGATCATGTACAGTTACAGGTTATTGAGGGCAGGGAACCAGGTACAGTTACGGGTTATTGAGGGCAGGGAACCATGTACAGTTACGGGTTATTGGGGGCAGGGAACCAGGTATAATGTACAGTTATGGGTTATTGAGGAGGGGAACCATGTAAGGTTACAGGGTATTGAGGGCAGGGGAGCATGTACAGTTACGGGTTAGTGAGGAGGGGTACCATGTAAGGGTACAGGTTATTGAGGGCAGGGGATCATGTACAGTTACCGGTTATTGAGGGCAGGGAACCATGTATAATGTACAGTTATGGGTTATTAAGGGCAAGAAAACATGTTAAGTACATAAGGTAGGTACAGTAAATGCCATAACGTAGCTTCAGACGAGGAGAATTTTTTGTATATTTTGCGTCGGCCGGGGCAGGGGAGGTTATATATTGTTATATTAGTACTAGGGGCTCGAGGTAGCTATATCTAGGGTGATCAATACAGTAAAGGTGAAATGGCGTAGTATGTACAGTAAAGGGAGGTAGACATCTGTTCTGTGTGTGTACTCGTACGTGCCGTATGATGACTAACGCTGTACAATCAGTGCATATTCACAGTAACCTATTTTTAGACAGCAGAATTTCCGGAATATGCCACCGTTTAAGCTTTTCGTGGAACATAAAATCAATAACCCGTCGGTTTACTAAGTATTATTAACAATGCGTGAACGTTCATACTGTACATGTAGATATCTGACTCGAGCTAAATGTCAGGTAGTGATACATGTGTACATCTGAATATTAATACCCAAAAATAGCATACTGAAACCAGAGATAAACAAGACAGATAGCAAGTCGGAATGAATGCAACATCAAATCATGTAGTTGACGTGTACGTTATGAATGATACGTGGTACTGGTATACCCACCCTGCTGGCTACACTGGTGTCTGTTCGGAATATCTTTCTCGATTAATACAGCTCTCGGAAGTTCCGAGAAACGTTACTAAGCTTTTCGTGGAACAAACGGGGAAAGACTTGTCTGCGTCACGGAACGATAACCCACTTTATCCTATATACACATATATATTCATAGAAACTCTATTAGAAACAGAAAAGTAAACACAACATTAAGTTGAGATTATTACGATTTCCGCAAAGCCATTATCGCTTCTCTCACTAAAATAAACATTTCCCCGAAAATAAATTTGGGGAAATGAGGGGTTTTATTCTACTTCAAAATAATGCAAAGATTCCTTTTTTAGAATATCATTTTATCTCAAAGAGTATTATACGCCGAGTTAAATTAAGCTTAATGGAAAGCTGGCCCTTGGGCTTTTGAAAAATAATCAACAAAAACAAACCAAGAAGAGAAATAACCACGATATGATAATAGCCCAAAGGTATGATATCATCGAATAAATGATACATCATTATACTCAAATAAAGAAAAACTTATTTTATTTCCAATGGAATACAATTTCATGTTTGGAAACTTTCACTACAAAGTAATTGCAATAACGCTATTCCTTCTATTCATTTTCTCATCAGAAAAGTTCTATTTTAGTTGTTAAGCATTTATACCGCATGATCGTGTATTCCTGAAGACCAAAGTCCATATATAGATCAAGTAGAATTTACGTACGTCATAGCTACGTCATCCTAGTGATGCTGACACGTCGTGTATGTTCAGGTAGATGTACACAGCATTATCATTTCTTTTAAATATTTACCGACAGAATTGTCACAGTTAGGAAACACTCAGCACATTGATAGGAGGATAAAAAGTACACATTTAACGTTAGTCTTCAATACACAAATCTATTTTACGAAAAAAAGGAACAACTAAACATGACCAAGTGGTTTGTAGTACTAGTTTCTAAGCATTTGACTCAAATGTGTAAACAAACTAGACTGAAATATTCAATATCCTCAGATTTTTGTCAAACGCTACCTATTAGAGTAAAACATTGTAGTTATTTCAAAATTAAAAAAGGGGAAATGTGCAAACAGTTGTTTACATGTACGTTAACACACGTGGGTCACGTGCTTATAAACTACAACAAATCGCTTGATCATTTTTAATGATTCAATGCCTATTTTGTTTCTCGTTACATAGCTTTGTGCACTGAAGACTATTTTGAAATGTTTAATTTATCAATATCCATGTATTGTTTATCAATATGTGTTGATTGTTTCTTATACGTGGACATTCTGTTTTTTTGTAGCTTTCTTGTTGGAGATAAACAAAGACATTAATAATAAGTCGTATCTTTTTAATATACACGACGTGTCGGTATCATTAGGATACTGTGGTCATGTCTAACTTCAATTCTACTTGATCTGTGTAAGGGTAGTCTAGGAATAAACGAAAACGAGGTATGAATGATTATTTTAGTTTCAACATTTTTTCATTCAATAATCAACAATATTACAAATACAAATACAAATATGGGATGGGAAAACAAGCTTGGAGCTTATATTAATTCCTTTCCCAAACAAATCAAAAGGCAAATAAATCTTCGGTACTGGAGAACACCTTATTTCAATATGGAATGAATACTAATCAAGTTTTACAGATAACATATATACATGTACATGTGGTGAATAGAATTGATTATAGACATGATTTATGACGCCATAAATTGCTAGTCTACAGATAGAGTGCAGGTCACCTTATTGTACTGAGTACCGGTAAATAAAACAACACAATAAGGTTCCATATTTAAAACAATTGGTACAAAAATATTAGCTTAAACGTTTACTTAGTTTGATATAATTTTGGACTGACAAAAATATTTCCTCATTTTTCTGTTTGGAGAAGATGTAGTGTATTTTGTTTCCAAATTTCTTATGTATAAGTGTTGTTTAAGATTACTACATTTAAGCCTTAATCGTGTATGCAAAATTTGAAGATGTCTACTTCCAATGTTAAAATATTGAGGGGTTATTACTTTATCCTTTCGTAAAATACTTTTAATTATATTAACAGACGGATTTTCACGAATATCTACAGGTAAAGCATTCCATAATTGTACTGAGGAGTTTAAAACCAGTCTTATAAAATTGAGTTCTACATTTAACAGAATGTAAATTGTTTGAATTTCTAGTATTATGCATATGACTATCTGATACTTTACCTGGGATTAAGTTTGAGAGATAGGATGCAGTTTTCTTATGATACATTTTTTGGAACTGTAAGATTTTATGATTTTTCCCGTCTGTCAGATAATTTTCCCCAGCCCACATCTTTATACAATAAACTAACGCTTGACAATTTTGTAGCACCTGTTACTATTCTCGCAGCTTCTATCTGGACGTTTTCTAAATTTTGACATAGTTTGGTCAATTGTCCCAGACAATATCAGAATATTCCAAAATTGGTCTAATATAAGAAAAATATATTGTTTGAAGAGAGTTCCTATCAAGAGTGTTTCTTAAATTTCTTAATACAGCTAGTCTTGGTGATACTGTGTTCGTATGAATGGTTGATAGGGGAAGTAGAATTGTTCACACAAGGATAGAATATATTATTTCTTTTAGTTTTTAATCAATGATGTTTTTTTCACATGATATTTCGTATTTTATAAAACAGTATACCTTAGAGATTCGATGATAGCATGAGTATCTCCCATACTGAAAGCCTATTGTACAATTTATGTCTCTTTAATTTAAATTTTAAAAAAAAACACACAAAAAAAACACCCCGACTTCTAGATTTCCGACAACCAAAAATTTAACTCAGCGTATAAATGGTTTTCAGAAAAAATGTGAAAGATTCGGTTTGCTAAGATATTTCAAAATAGAAGAACAGTCGTACTTTTCATAGTACTACCTAACTGAAATAATAATGTCGGGCGTCAAGCACAGTATTCCAGCCGGCGCCATCACGTCATACTGATAATAGGTTAACCAGTTGTTGCGCGTTTAGCGGGTAATAACATCTACCATTTTTAAGGACTAATGTATGTCCCGGACTGAGGACAGAACCCTGAGCATCCTCACTTGGGTGAACGTTCAGCATTAAAGACGAAAGTGATGTATTGCCAAGCAAGACGCTAGGAGACCAAAAAAAAAAAATTGTTACGAAGTAGAGAAATAATATTAAGGTCCCAAATATCAAGACAAATTTAGGTCGGTTTGTTTTTGTCACCACGTAGATGACATAAAAAAAAGTTTTAAAAATGTATGACGTAAGCATAACACATGCAAGTAGATAAAGAGAATGTAGACATAATAAGCAGGCGTTAAGGCGTTTAATGAGACAACCTACCTTAATCTCAAGCTATGGTAAAACGTATCGCCGATTTTGTCGAAGAGTCTAGATCTACTAGTTTTAACGTATGATAAATGGAAATGTTATGGAAATTACCAAGACATGTATTAAAGAATTTAGAGGAAATACCACCCAATCGATGACGCATTATTTTTTTACTTCCCAGAAAAGTGACTAGTCGGTAAGAATAACTAATTCCTTTGACACGAATTGTGTTGCGAATACTTGTGACCTTAAATTCATTCTTAAGTATGTAATCAATGTTGGAAAATTTAAAAATTGTAAAGATAATTCTTTCAATATCTAATTTTAAACCATCAGTTTTTCACAGAAAGTTTCTATTTCTATTCAAATAACTTTCACTTTAGTCACCCTATAATTGTTGTACTTCAGACGTGGGGCCACAGGTTATACCTACTTTTGATGAAATATCTTCCTGTACCCAGACGACTCTGGTGTAACTTATATTAGCCTAATGCACTAACTACATGTATACCTAATTAATCGGTTTTGTCGATAAATAATACGCTTTATATATACTCAAAACCAGTGGGAATCCACTTTTCTAATCATTTATGTTCAAGTCTGTTTAAAAAAATTATATAAAACAAATGACCGTTATGTATCGGTTATAATTTAGTACATCTCATCAAAGACAACTGTCAGTAATACTAATTTGAAGGCTAATTAAGCCCTTGTCCAGTTCCACACATATGTTTATAACATCATATAATATGTACATGTACATGTATGTAATGAGTTTTAATAGACCAAAACATCCTTGCGTCTCGCTTATGATGAAATTTGAAAAAGAAACACAGACTCATCTTTAGCTTCTAGTCTAGGTGGGGTCAAAAGATATCAAAAAAGTTTCCGCGTACGGTTAATTCATCCAAAATACATTGTTACATCCGAACTGTTAATTGTTGTTGTGGATACTGTGTCAAGGGAGATAACTCGTTGTCCGGTTCTCTGTTAATGTTAAAAGTAGGCCACAAAGTAAAAGTAGCAGAGTGCAGTAGAAATGGCCTGATTCTAAAAATAAAGGGTATGTCTCATGGATAGTGGATTCAACCTGCACAACACCTACATATATGTATATATATTTAGAAACTACAATTTGAATACATTTTGTTCAAAAGACTGAATTTGTTTTCAAAAACTGTTTTTCCCAGATTTGGGAGTTGTGAAAACTATGGTTACCACATCAAAAAACACAAGAAAAAGCAAAATAACATGATTTTTAACCCATAAATTGACCCTTTCAAGTAATAACTTTTTTCTGAAAACCTGTCTGAAATTAAAAATCGCCTTCTCGGTAGTAGAAATACTCACGTTTTGGCATTAGTCATTCCGGTGGATTTTTTCACAATATTTAAACATGTGCTGAGTACAAAAAATAGACTACATGAAAAGCGTAGACACAGATTAGTAAATGTCCAAAACTGTAGTCCCAAACCAATTTTTTTTTTTTTTTAATTATGAAGTCCACATAGTCCACTTCATCATGTACATGCCAATTATAGTGCTGATTTGTTTTCAATTTTGATACCTGTAATTTTACAGGGGTTATTCATTGTATACAAATATCACCCATCGCCAGCGTACGCTACTGTACACTGCAACCAAAACTACGAATACAGATGTACGAAATGTTATGTGTCTACATTATGTCCGTAACATTCCATATCCTTTTGATAAAATGAAAATACCCACCACTTTCGACAAATACAAATACAGGTGAAAATGTAACTACCGCAGACAGATATAAGTTTCACACTTCATCATTTTGAGAAGATATCACAGGAAATAAAATCGAAATGTATCTACATGAATATCCCTCGTTGCAAGAGGAAATAATAGAATCGAAAAATAATATTCCTCCTCGTAATAATAGCTCTGCTGAGCTATTATTGTTTTGTTTTAAAACACAAATATATATTAAAAAAACAACTAAAAAAACCTGTTGCATCTTGAATAATAATCCGGAACTGTAGTGTAAAGTTGCATGATTGAGATAAATGACACAATTTGAAATACTTTCTCATAACAGATAGGTGATGCTTCTAAGCATGAAAAAATATTATGTTTAAAGAGTATCATTCTATGATGGAAAAATCTAAGTCATATTTCCTACGGCCTCAGTATTTCAGTTCTTTCCGGAAAAACGTAAAATCCTAAATCCGTCGCGTCCTAGGACTTGCTACCATTTAAGTATGTCTGAACCAATATTAACAAAACAAAATCTCTGTTTATCAGCTTTACTGTAGATTCGCCAACAAATGAGACAGTGCTACGGTCCTTCTCATGGAAAGTGTATAACTTGAATAAAAGATAGCATCAAGTCTATTCGTTTATGGGGAAAAAATCAAACATTTCACATTTTATCTAAACAAATAAATAAATGGCGCGACAGCTTCAAAATACTGAAAAATAAAACATTGTCAATATTTTCTGAGGAACCCTATTCTTTTTTACTGACTTACACTTTAAAAAAAGGGAACTATTTTATCATCTTTATGGTAGTTTTTCCAACTGATATCTGTTAAAACCCAAGCTAAGCATTGTATAGTATAGTCTGCATGTTTCTGTTTTTCATATTTTCGGTTTATTGCACTGCAGCTTTCATAAGATATCGTATAGAAAACTGTTTGTACTGCTGTTGTGGTAACATCGCAAGGTGTCTTCTATTTTCTCTAAAAAAAACAACAAAAAAACACCATGTGCTAAGTCAACAAGTCCCAACTATAACATACTATGCGGGTATCCGCGACCCCGATACTTAGAATACCATAGATATCATTTAAATATTGATTTCCCCAGTCTTTTTTGAGATTATGAACGAAATAGACATCGTTCAAAAATATATGTCATCAAAATCTTTTAGACCAATTCCGTTAAATTATCTCACGTCGCTGATAAGCAAAGCTACACTCTTTTCCAGTCAGAATGTGCATTTTCATACATCTTTCCTATTTCCTATAATAATTGGTGGTATAGAAATGCGACGTAAAATACTCATTCTTCAAACTTCATTAATCTTATACTGTATTGTTCAGCACATTAAAACATAATGTATCTTGTTACCAGAGGACGATGTTAGGACTGTTTTCAATAAGAGTTACCTCCCCTCTTCGTGACATGTTTAAGACAAAACTCCAAAAGGCCATATGGCAATGTGTTTGGCTAGTTGTACAACGTATCCAGTCTTTGTATTTGGTTTATTTGAGTTTTACGTCCTATTAACAGCTATGGTCATTTAAGGACGTATCAGGTTTTGGTGGTGGAGGAAAGCTGGAGTTCCCGGAGAAAAACCACCGACCTACGGTTAGTACTTGGCGACTGTCCCACTGAGGTCTCGAACCCGCGACCCAGTGTAGGAGGGCTAATGGTAGCAGAATGTCAGATGCCTTAAGTATAACCGCTTGGCTACCGGGCCCTAGTCATTGTAATCGATTGGTCTTTGAAAAACCGCGTATGGAAATTACTCTCGTCGGCTGTGAAGAGCAGTACGACAGGTCTTTCTCCCAAAGTTCACATGTGCATTTCTATTTTTGCTTGAGAAAACGATATACTTATTTTTTACTTCGGGAAAAACAGCTCATACATGACCTTCGCGTCATCGCTTTATGCGGCTTAACCCGGGTCGCGTCATCAATTTTGCTACACATTTTATGCGCTACTGCTGATGGTGCAGTACATTAGGTTATCCAGTACAACATATTTTTACGGTAGGAAGGTATCATTAAATCATTTCTGAATGACAGAAAAATTACAAATTGCTTATTCAACCTTTAATATTAATTTCATTATCAATATCAAGGTGGCCATTTTCAATTCGCTGTATAACGATTCATAGTTTGTTGTGTTTTCGGTTCGATTTTCAGATTTTGTTTTTCAATACTGATTCTTAATATACATTTTGATGTCTCGTCACTTTCTAAAGCTCCTACATCCTCTTCCTGTCATTCTATAGACTTTTTGGTATTTGGTTTCACAATCCTTGACATCTCGGTCTATCCAGTGCATCATAGCTTAAATTCTTTCCACAGAGATCTTTATCTCGTTTCTGATGTGGCTAGTGTGGTATTTCATGTCTCGTCCCTAAATGTAATATCTTATTGTCTTGCCTATATCTTGTCTCAGTTTCACATTATCCTACATCGTATATTTCATGTCCCAGCTGTGCATAGATGTTTATCATCTCTAGTATTACATGTCTCCTATCTTGATGTCTGAATGTCTTGGTCCTAATTTCCAAGCGAGTGTGTCGTTTATGATTTCACAGTGTCTCATCCTAAATGTCTCAGTGTCTCGTCTGTAATATCTCATTGTCTCGTCTCTAATATCACAGTGTCTTTTCTGGTATGTCTCAGTATATTATTTGTAATGTGCCACTGTTTCGTCTGTAATGTCTGAGTACTTCGTTTGTAATAACTTAGTGTCTCGTTTGTAATATATGTGTCTCCTCTCTAATATATCAGGGTCTCGTCTGTAATATATGTGTCTTCTCTGTAATATATCAGAGTCTAGTCTGTAATGTCTCAGTGTCTCTTCTGTAATATATCAGAGTCTAGTCTGTAATGTCTCAGTGTCTCTTCTGTAATATATCAGAGGCTCGGCTGTAATATATCAAAGTCCCGTCTGTAATTTATCAGAGACTCGTCTGTAATTTCTCAGTGTCTCCTCTGTAATATATCAGAGCCTCGTCTGTAATATATCAAAGGCTCGGCTGTAATATATCAAAGTCTCGTCTGTGATATATCAAAGTCCCGTCTGTAATTTATCAGAGTCTCGTCTTTAATGTCACAGTGTCTCGGCTGGTATTTCTCAGTATATTATCTGTAATGTCCCATTCTGTCGTCTGTAATATCTCAGTGTCTCGTCTGTAATATCGTATCTTATCTGTAATGTCCCACTGTTTCGTCTGTAATGTCTGAGTACTTCGTTTGTAATAACTTAGTGTCTCGTCTGTAATATATGTGTCTCCTCTGTAATATATCAGAGTCTCGTCTGTAATATATCAAAGTCTCGTCTGTAATATATCAAAGTCCCGTCTGTAATTTATCAGAGTCTCGTCTGTAATGTCTCAGTGTCTCCTCTGTAATATATCAGAGTCTCGTCTGTAATATATCAGAGTCTCGTCTGTAATATATCAGAATCTCCTCTGTAATGTCTCAGTGTCAAGTCTGTAATGTATCATTGTCTTGTCTGTTATGCCTCGGTGTCTCGTCTGTAATGTCTCATTCTGTCGTCTGTAATATCACAGTGTCTCGTCTCTAATGTCACAGTGTCTCGTCTGGTATGTCTCAGTATCTTATCTGTAATGTCCCACTGTTTCGTCTGTAATGTCTGAGTATTTCGTTTGTAATAACTTAGTGTCTCGTCTGTAATATCTGTGTCTCGTCTGTAATATATGTGTCTCCTCTGTAATATATCAGAGTCTCGTCTGTAATATATCAAAGTCTCGTCTGTAATATATCAAAGTCTCGTCTGTAATTTATCAGAGTCTCGTCTGTAATGTCTCAGTGTCTCCTCTGTAATATATCAGAGTCTCGTCTGTAATATATCAGTCTCGTCTGTAATATATCAGAATCTCCTCTGTAATGTCTCAGTGTCAAGTCTGGAATATCTCAGTGTCTCGTCTGTAATGTGTCATTGTCTTGTCTGTTATGCCTCGGTGTCTTGTCTGTAATGTGTCATTGTCTCGTCTGTTATGCCTCGGTGTCTTGTCTGTAATGTCTCACTGTCTCGTCTGTAATATATCAGAGTCTCGTCTGTAATATATCAGAATCTCCTCTGTAATGTCTCAGTGTCAAGTCTGGAATATCTCAGTGTCTCGTCTGTAATGTGTCATTGTCTTGTCTGTTATGCCTCGGTGTCTTGTCTGTAATGTGTCATTGTCTCGTCTGTTATGCCTCGGTGTCTTGTCTGTAATGTCTCACTGTCTCGTCTGTAATATATCAGAGTCTCGTCTGTAATATATCAGAATCTCCTCTGTAATGTCTCAGTGTCAAGTCTGGAATATCTCAGTGTCTCGTCTGTAATGTGTCATTGTCTTGTCTGTTATGCCTCGGTGTCTTGTCTGTAATGTGTCATTGTCTCGTCTGTAATGTCTCACTGTCTCGTCTGTAATGTCTCACTGTCTCATCTGTAATATCTCAGTGTCTCGTCTTTAATATCTCAGTGTCTCCTCTGTAATATCTCAGTGTCTCGTCTGTAATATCTCGGTGTCTCGTCTGCAATGTCTCACTGTATCGTCTGTGATGTGTCACTGTATCGTTTGTAATATTTCAGTCTCGTTTGAAATATCTCAGGGTATCGTCTGTAATGATTTAGTGTCTCGTCTGTAATATCTCGGTGTCACGTCTGTAATGTGTCACTGTCTCGTCTGTAATATCTCACTGTCTCGTTTGTAACGTCTCGGTGTCTCTGTGCATCGTCTGTAATGTCTAACTTTGTAATAGTTCAGTCTCGTTTGAAATATCTCAGAGTATCGTCTGTAATGATTTAGTGTCTCGTCTGTAATATCTCACTGTCTCGTCTGTAATATCTCACTGTCTCTTCTGTAATGTCTCACTGTCTCGTCTGTAATGTCTCTTTGTCTCGTCTGTAATATCTCAGTGTCTCGTCTGTAATATCTCACTGTCTCGTCTGTAATGTCTCACTGTCTCGTCTGTAATGTCTCATTGTCTTGTATGTAATATCTCACTGTCTCGTCTGTAATATCTCACTGTCTCGTCTGTAATGTCTCTTTGTCTCGTCTGTAATATCTCAGTGTCTCGTCTGTAATATCTCAGTGTCTCGTCGGTAATATCTCAGTGTCTCGTCTGTAGTATCTCAGTGTCTCGTCTGTAATATCTCAGTGTCTCGTCTGTAATATCTCACTGTCTCATCTGTAATATCTCACCGTCTCGTCTGTAATATCTCACTGTCTCGTCTGTAATATCTCACTGTCTCGTCTGCAATGTCTCACTGTCTCGTCTGTAATGTCTCACTGTCTCGTCTGTAATGTCTCACTGTCTCGTCTGTAATATCTCACTGTCTCGTCTGTAATGTCTCACCGTCTCGTTTGTAATATCTCACCGTCTCGTCTGTAATATCTCACTGTCTCGTCTGTAATGTCTCACTGTCTCGTCTGTAATATCTCAGTGTAAAATTAAGATTAAGAATGATTAAGATTATGAAACTTAGGAATACGGAAATAAAATGTAATGATATAGAATTCGGGTCAGAACTGAAGTGTAGCCAAAGGTTGAATAATCTCAGAAAATTTGTTAAAACCTCTCAAGGACACAATGAATACTGCAAGAAAAGGCCATAGTGTGTTGTTTTCGCCTGGGACACGTGAAACTAGCATACGCAGAGATAACTGAAAAGCAACACACAACGCCCCGCTCCTTTCCGGGATACTAAGTGTTGTTATAATTAAAGGCAGTTGAAATAATAATTTGGTGGTTTTCTTGTCATGGTCAACTTTCAAACCGTTAAATGGTAATAACTTAAAAGCATTCAGGACGATTTTTGTTCAATTTTCACTCGAATATATAAAAAACTAAACTTAGTTTCATAAAAAATGTCGTCCTCAATGCTTAAATGTAAAGTAGCAAAACACAAAACAAATACGTGCCTTAGATTGATGTTTATTATACTGACTCGCGATCATATTAACTATCGGGAGGCTTTATCTGTGAGCTGTACTTACACACATTGTATCGAATACCAATGATAAATCCTCACTCTACTTTGGAACCGAATTAAATCAGCTGTGATAAGAAATCTTCCAGTAGAGGAATCTATCACCGGTAGTCAAAACGAGGTTATTGATTTCAGAAACACGAGATTCAACCAGGTAAGTCCGTTTAAAGTCACACTTGGAGTTACCACCATGACAGAACAATTTGTGTCCGTTACAATACATTTACATTCCTGTTGCAAGCCCTTTTATAAACACAACCAAAAAGATACCGCAAACATTACTTAAAACAGAATGTTTTTGATATTCAGATTGTCAATAACTGTATTTTTATAATGTTAATAAATGGATTGAGCGGTATGTTTGCACTGTCTATACTAGGAATAACAGGAATATGGATTTTTAGCCCTTCCAATCAACAAATCAAATTTAAAAAGGTTTATGTTCATACCGGTATAAATGCAAGTCGGTAATGGAACATGAACATTTAAACTTTGCCGTGCAATCCTTATCAAAACTTTATTTTTTCAAATTTAACTGTAACAAGCATATGCAATTATTTTCATAACGGTATAAATGCATGTCGGTTATGGAACATGAACATTTAAACTTTGCCGTGCAATCGTTGTTGTTTTTTAGTTTAACTGCAACAAGAGTATTCAATGTTTAAGGAATGTAAATCATAGAAAGTATGAAGCACTGAGGGGGCTAGGTTTCTGTCCCCTCTCTTTGGTGATTATCCTTGAATAAACACAGTACATAAGACTATACTAAATCCTACAAAAAAAAGTATATAACAAATATGAAAAATCAATGGGAACAGCTATATGTAAATATGTAAATATGAGAATGAACTGACATAATGATACATGTTTGTCTAGATATGAACTGAGTTAATGATATACGTAAAGATATATATATGTACATAGAAAGATAAAGGATATTTTCTCAAAACTAACAGCTCAAACTATCCAAGATACGAGCATCACATCCGGGTAATATACGAGTCTTCCGCAGCCTCGTCATCAGAAAAGTCTTCCAGATTAATTGGTACTGTCTGGACTGCCATATTTTTAGCGACAGCAATAGCGTCCTCAAGATCAATAAAAAAGTTACCCTTGGGGATTTTATCAAACACACCAGCATGATCCATAGTGTTCCGAATGTCTGCCGAACATCCGGCAAGGAATACGTTGATATTGACGTGTTGGTATTCTGCGTATATATGACTGAGTACACTTGCACCGGAAATGTCCAAATAGTTCATTGTGGAGCAATCGACGATAATGTGGTGAATTTTCCTCGCGTGTTCCAGCCACTCGACGCTTACAGCCTCGTTCCCGTCAACAGGGTCAATCTCCAGTTCTGTAATCATGCTAATGCTGGACGCTACACTGATTCGCCGGCTTCGCAGTGGGTAGCTATCAATCGACAGGAAGTTATGCGATGGTGTTCCGTTTTGGCCATTCACTTTCCCGTTTCCATTTCCGACAGGAACAAGGTTTTCCTCGGAAAGACCGAATGCCGGATTGTCCGCACTTGTGTTGGATATGCTTGAAATTACACTTTCTTTTCCGTATCTCATGTCTTTTCCGTTTTGGTCAAAACGGGTTGATGATAACTCACTTTTCATATTTCCATCGGTTGGTTTCATGGAAGAGCCTACATATGTGTTTGTTGGTTCGCCGTTCTTCATTTCTCCACCTCCGAATTTATCGTCGTACTTTTTCTGCTTCTGTAGCATTTTGAGAAGTTTCCTGGGGTTGATCGTTCCATTGTATAGGGTGTTCCGGAATATTTCGGCGTTGGCAAAATAAAGATTAGATTGAAAACGGAAGATCTTGACTCCTGGAATTTCGCGCGTGTTTTTGTACCTGTTGTTCTCCACCATAATACCGTCGTTTGGAGTCACGGCTAGTCGGTAACCTCGCGAGAATTGGGTCTGAAATACGACAGTGAAAAGGGATACAATAACCCCAATACCTAGACCAAGATCGATATCAAGGAATACGACACTAAAAATGGTGAAAAACCAGATGATAAAGTCGAATTTATTGACTCTCCAGAACTTTCTACAGTCCATCATCTGAACGAACAGTCCTTTCAGTGCGACTACGATAATAGCGGCCAGCGCAGCCTTGGGAAGAGGCTTGAACAAAGCACTAATCACCAGGATGACAAGCAACATGAGTATTGTGACGAATATTCCGGTAACGGTTGTCTTGGTGTTCATGGAGGAAGCCACCATTGATCTGGGAGGGGCAACAGCAGACGGAAAACACAACATGAATCCGCTCAGGAAGTTACACATACCGTATGCTATCAGTTCCTGGCTGTCGTCGACCTCATAATTATGTTTCTTGGCGCAGATCTTTGCCATGGCAATGGTGTTTGCAAAAATCAAAATGGCGATCACAAAACTGTCCACTATGTAATCTTGTATCCCTGTCAGATCGGGAAGTACCGGCGGAGGAATTGTGGAGGTCAGCTGACCGACTACCGCTACGTGGAAAACTTTGTCCTTGTTCGGCACAGCTTCCTCGTCGAATCCAATAGCGAAAGATAGCACTGTTGCCAAAATGACCACCAGAAGTTCCACTGGGATTGGAATGAAAAGTTTGTGCTTAAACCGTTCGTTTATACACTCTTTAACCAGAAACAATATTACAATACTTATCACTCCTATTATCGGCGTTGCAGGTTGCATTTCATGTACCTTCCCAAAAATAGCTTCATATGTATAGATAATTTTAAACACGCCGCCAAAACGGGGGGTATTGATTCCAAGGAGTGCGGGGATTTGACTTGTTGCAATGTGAACAGCAGCACCGGAGGTAAAGGCACTAAAGAAAGATTCGGACAAGTAGGCGGTGACAAACCCGAGCCGGAAACAGCCCATTATAATCATGATAAGACCAGCCGACATCGCAATGTTAATGGCGACGTTTTCCTTATAATCCATAAATTCCGGAATGTCTTCCCATGCTTCGAACGTTGAATTAGATGTTCCATTCCCGCCTGTCATCAGATGCATGTTCATGTCCTTGAAGACTTCCGCTTGTCGGTCTACAACACTCGCAGTTACAATACATATCACGGCGCTCGTTCCCATGGAAACATGAGCAGACGTTCCGAAAAACACATATAGGATCACAGGCCAAACAGAAGTGTAGAGGCCATTTTCAACTTTCACAGATGTAAGCAAACCAAAAGCAAGAGCCTGGGGGATGTGGAGGATACCGATTGTAACTCCGGACAAAATGTCAATCAGCAGGTTTTCCTTGAAGTTGTAGTAACGAATAACCTTGATAATTGGTAGAAGCGTACTGAGTTGTTTGAACACGCATTTCGCAGAACAGTCACATTTGCTTCTGATTTTCTGCCCCAATGACATGCTGTCCTGTTCGTCCCCGCGAAGGTTGAGTTCGTCAAAGGCCACTTGGGTATAGGGGGGTCGCTTGACGAATATAGTGCTCTCCTGCCCAGAGACGGGTGGGCACGAAGAGCGCCTATTTTTCTTTCCGTTCATTGCAGGTTCCATCGGCATGCCTTCTACCACCGATACTGACCGCTGCATACTGCTCATGTGCTTTTGAATGGGGAACCTGTAAAGATGCAATAAAACACTCATTAATCAAGTGAGACGTCATCGTTTGATGGATGTGACGTTTAGACCGGGAAGTTTGCGCCTCGTCTGACAGTGCAGCGTATACATATAATTTGGTAGTTCTGTTTTGTGACGATATAGGAAGGTCGCCCATAGCTGACGTTTTATGCATTGAGTGTCAAGTTACAGGGCCGTGTGCGGTTCTAGGCAGATTTGTCAACTTTGTTACACGCAGTTCATCTTTAGATCCGCATTGAACCAAAAGGTGACGTGCCGTTGCGATGTTTACCATTGATTTTATGTTAATTTTCAATTCTTTCAATACGTTTTCTTTGTCTCCCTTTTCCGATTCTGTTGCTACGAAATTCTGTACACAACTTAAAACTTTGACCAGCTGCCGTTGGTAATATTTACATAAATCGCTATGATAAGTCATGAAGTCGGCTAAAACCATTTTTTACAGCAAAAGTTAACACCGTGTATATGGGAATGACATCAAAAACTGCTCAGTTTCATCGACAAATAAGTTGTATCAATTATATACGGGCTGAATAGTTCAGTTGTGTGCAATTTTTTTCTCGAAAATAGAACAATAAAAAAACAAAACAAAAGTTTAATTACATGTAACATATAATAGAATAGGAAAATAATGCATCGTAAAAGATGTATGGCGCGCATCTATATATTTGTTTCCTACAGCTTCAGAAATCTACATACATGTTGACATCAATGGATATTTCTGTTATCATTGGAACGTGGGAAGTCTAGTTACTTTTTAACTTCATTTATATTTCACCTATTAAAAGTTTGGAAGATAGAATATTAAGTGATTATGAAAATTATACTCAAATCAGTATTCGAGTTATATCCAATTGTTTGTGAAATTTCTATACTTTATTAGGGATAATGTTCTTTTAGTAGCTCATGATTACATGACGTTATCAATGTTTTTATCGCCAAATTGTTTTTAACTAAGTGCTTGGATTGTTATACGAAATTAAAAAAATGTAATTTTGGATTTTTTACACCCAGACCACTGTTGTAGATTTTTACAACCAGACCACTGTTGTACGTTTTTACACCCAGAACACTGTTGTACATTTTTACACCCAGACCACTGCTGTACATTTTTACACCCAGACCACTGTTGTACACTTTTACACCCAGACCACTGCTGTACATTTTTACACCCAGAACACTGTTGTACATTTTTACACCCAGACCACTGTTGTACAATTTTAAACTCAGAACACTGTTGTACATTTTTACACTCTGAACACTGTTGTACATTTTTACACCCAGAACACTGTTGTACATTTTCACACCCAGAACAGATATCACAAGATATCGTTTTAAACCTGAAGAACAGACACAAATAATTAGCCATATCCGTACTTATTTTTTAATGACACGACGATAAAGATAAAGTGTTTAGATTTTAAGATGGTCAAAGCTTGAAACATTCCGTTTCTGGCTGAAAAAGTCATCGCTTGTTACCTCCGTATCTGCGATCATGATAACAGTTCTAACGATGTCACTGGTATACAAAATGGTGACAGTAACCAATCCGGATGGTGTCGTACAACACCTTCAAGTCTTACAAAAGAAACTCTATATTGAGTAGGATATACCTACACAACTTATCACGCGTTCTTGGAAATGCGTGCATTTGTAACAACACGTTGTGGTGTGCACCAGTCACATATCTGATTTGATTCTAAAGCTGTACGGTGAACCATCACAACAGTTTGTGATGTTCAAGGACTGTGAACGACAACTCACTTCCGAAGAATGCAGCGGCACAGGTAAACTGGTGCTAACATAACAATTCAAGGTTGCGTTGTATCTGCACACATATATGTTACAACACACGTGTACGATTGAAAAACAGTGTGATTGAATTGGAACATGTTTACATAGGATATGTTACAATATTGGCTATATCCTATAACAAGATAATACGGGGACGAGAGACTCATTATGTATCAAGTAGTAAACAAGAACAATGCCACGTCAAGAGCATGTACAAGATACATGGGTGATGTCCGACTAATAGAAAAGCCTCAGGCCAGCAGATCAACACCACATCATATACGTAACATCCTAGCTATGAGAGTTTATAAATCCATAAGTTATAGCAGAGCTTTTAAACATTCTCTAGGTCATGTGTGAGCTTATAATCTACGTTACGTCTAAGTTATATAGGAGCTTATAATTACCATGTACATGTAAAATCTTAGTCACATGAGAGCTTGTATGTCTATTTAAGCGTATATGACAACCTGATATATCCATAATAGCTAAGGTGTGGCTTTTATTGGAGATCCCGATACTGAAATAACACTACAATAGTTATTGGTTACTAAGCACGGATGTATAGATTTAATGAGACATGGTATAGTAATTCTACAATGTACAACCACCTAACCGATAAGATATGTACGTGAGACTGTTTATTTATAACACATGAAGTTTTTCTTATAAGAAACTTAACAGCGTAACATGTATGTACACAGAAAGGATTAGCTGTAACAGTGCTGTGTACACAATAATTCCAAGCTGTAATAGTGATGCGTAAACAGTCTTAGCTGTTACAGTCAGTTATACACAACAATTCTTAGCTGTAGTAGTGCTGTGTATACAACAATTCTTAGCTGAAACAGTGCTGTGTATACATCAATTCTTAGCTGGAACAGTGCTGTGTATACAACCATTCTTAGCTGGAACAGTGCTGTGTATACAGAAAGTCTAAGCTGTAACAGTGCTGTGTACACAACAATTCTTAGCTGTAACAGTGCTGTATTCACGACAATTCTTAGCTGTAACAGTGCTGTGTACACAACAATTCTTAGCTGGAACAGTGCTGTGTATACAGAAAGTCTAAGCTTTAACAGTGCTGTGTATACAACAATTCTTAGCTGTAACAGTGCTGTGTATACAACCATTCTTAGCTGGAACAGTGCTGTGTATACAGAAAGTCTAAGCTGGAACAAGGCTGTGTACACAACAATTCTTAGCTGGAACAATGCTGTGTACACAACAATTCTAAGCTGTAGTAGTGCTGTGTATACAATACACCTATCAAAACTACTTTCTTAAAATGTTTTGTTTTATAACTTATAGTAAAACTGATGGTAAATAGTTTGTAAAGTAACTGTATAATATTTATCAACAGGTGTTCTTGTTTCTTGGATAGAAATTTGATACATGTACATGTATTCTAGAACAAGATATTTTATCAAATTTAGGTACCTTTTTATTTTTAATTAAAACATCGCGCATATTTTTAAGAAGCAAGAATTGTGAATGTTTTATTTGAATTACGATAGGCATCGTCGGTTCCATTTCGGTATCAGAATAAACGGGATATTGAAAATAAGTATAAAAAAGCGAATATTAATTTATCAAATACCTGCGTTGAAGACTCTGATGTCGATTGCAACGTTCCGTTTGCAAAAATATCCGTTTTAATATGTCCTCATTTCACGATTGGTCAACTGTTTGCACTGGTGATATTTTTTCCGACCGGCTCGGAGTGTTCTGTATCATTGGGCGCATGGCCTTGACATGTTTTCATCTCATTATGTTTTAACATTACGTAAAGGCGTAAGTATCGGGATGTCAATCTTTAACAAGAATTCTCTATTGTTCTTTTGAATACTTCAGAGATCTGGTGACTGCCTGTAATGACAGGTACGTTTTCACACCTCACGTTTGGGTGTTTATCTGGAGAACGTCTCTCACATACATTCATTAATGCATGATTATTTTACCGCGCAGATAGCTCTAGTGGTTCAGGTCTAGTGAACCTACACCGGGTGTATTAGGGACAGTTTATAATCAATTAATGAAGTTACCGTGCAGAAATCTGTCGGAAAAACTGCGGTTAAACTTGAAGCGATAAATGTTCATGAATGCATACGCAGTACCTTTCGTATCTTTAGTTTTACGTATAATTTAATAAAAATGTAAGAAACGATAAAGATATAATCAACAGCATTTACAATGAACAGTACTTAACCCCTTGTCTTTATTATTAATTTCATGTTATTTTGCTGTTAATTTCTAATTTGGCTGCTAGAAAGTATTCAAAATGTGCTTAAACACGACATACATAGTTAACTGATAGATCTCTGCAACTGTGGACAATACCCGCTACCTATGTATATGATAGATAAACCATATAATATGATAGATAAACCATATATGATAGATAAACCATATATGATAGATAACCCATGTATAAAGCGAATGAGATACGGAACATTAACTTATTTAATCAGGAGTAACGTCCGCCCTGATGTCGTGAAACCTGCATTTAAGTATGGAAAGTCACTGTTTTACTTTATAATATATTTATGTAATTTATTGCATTGTACCACTACATATATCCTTGTATATGCAATGCATTTATGGCACAAAGACATTTGTGTCTATTGCTGAATAAAGATTACATATGATAGATAAACCATATATGATAGATAAACCATGTATATGATAGATAAACCATATATGATAGATAAACCATACATGAAAGATAAACCATACATGAAAGATAAACCATATATGATAGATAAACCATGTATATGATAGATAAACCATGTATATGATAGATAAACCATATAATTTGATAGATAAACCATATATGATAGACAAACCATATATGATAGATAAACCATGTATAAAGCGAATGAGATACGGAACATTAACTTATTTAATCAGGAGTAACGTCCGCCCTGATGTCGTGAAACCTGCATTTAAGTATGGAAAGTCACTGTTTTACTTTATAATATATTTATGTAATTAATTGCATTGTACCACTACATATATCTTTGTATATGCAATGCATTTATGGCACAAAGACATTTGTGTCTATTGCTGAATAAAGATTACATATGATAGATAAACCATGTATATGATGGATAAACCGTGTATATGATGGATAAACCGTGTATATGATAGATAAACCGTGTATATGATAGATAAACCATATATGATAGATAAACCATGTATATGATAGATAAACCATATATGATAGATAAACCATATATGATAGATAAACCATGTATATGATAGATAAACCATATATGATAGATAAACCATACATGAAAGATAAACCATATATGATAGATAAACCATGTTTATGATAGATAAACCATGTATATGATAGATAAACCATATATGATAGATAAACCATTAATTTGATAGATAAACCATTTATTTGATAGATAAACCATATATGATAGATAAACCCTATATATGATAGATAAACCATGTATATGATAGATAACCCATGTATTTGATAGATAAACCATATATATGATAGATAAACCATGTATATAATAGGTAAACCATATATGATAGATAAACCATGTATATGATAGATAAACCATGTATATGATATATAAACCATATATATGATAGATAAACCATTTATGATAGATAAACCATATATATGATAGATAAACCATGTATATGATAGATTAACCATGTATATGCTAGATTTACCATGTTTATGATAGATAAACCATATACATGATAGATAAATCACATATATATATATGATAGATAAATCATATATATGATAGGGTATATACTCGTATACAGTAGGATATATACGTGTATGTTTCCATTAAACCAAATTGCCTTCACCTATGTTATTTATGATCATAGGATAATTCATGTTTTATAAAAATAGTACTTTTGGCTGTATTGTCAGATTTGAGTAGTACGACTGTTTGATTGAAAAATCAAACATATATTTAAATTAGGCGACATGTAAATTATCGGTTATGGTATGCATGAACTTCCATTCTGTAATTGAAATAATTTGTTAATAAATTCGTAAGAAAGATTAGATAAAAGGATATACCTGCATCGCTGAAACCTATGGTGTCGTGAGTGACGACGGTCAGAATTTATGGCCCGTTTTGCGCCTGTTGTCATTTCCCGGCTGGTCAATTGCAATGACTGACTGACTGGCTATAGAGTACTAGTTATATACACGTGTACCCTCATTTACTTATCTTATGACACGATTGGTTCATCTCGTTAAGTTTCAGTTTTAAGATTACGTGATGGCTTAAGTGTCAAATAGTCAATCATTAACAGGTATTCACCATTGTGATCGTCGAGCGCCTCTGAATAAGATCTGCTACCGGCCTGTGGTGACTGGTCAGTTCCCCGGTTGATAATTCCTGCTAATTATGTACGTATTCACCTTTGTAATGACTAAATATCCTTTGTACCTTTGTTACACCTGAGATGTAATCACCTGCGTGAGTCCCTATTCAGGGCAGGGCTTCACACAGCGGGTATTTTTACCGTTTAATTCAAAATCCGAAGTAATTGTTCTTGTGTAGTATGAACACTGCTAGCTTCCATCTTTAATTATTGTTTCATTTTGGTACTGACCAGGGTGACGTAGGAGTCCTCGACTATTACGTAACTTAGTGTTACACGCACAGCTA
This sequence comes from Mizuhopecten yessoensis, assembly GCF_002113885.1. NCBI lineage: Eukaryota > Metazoa > Mollusca > Bivalvia > Pectinida > Pectinidae > Mizuhopecten > Mizuhopecten yessoensis. The sequence continues at coordinate 212,275 of NW_018404217.1, read as the reverse complement.
GTACAGACAATATATAATGATAGTCACAGGGAGGTCATACTGTATATATTGAATTATCTTTCCCTTTTCTGCGATATCTAGTACAATGACAAGGGAAAACTGGCGTAGACTTAGGCTATTGTCTTAACATTTTGATATCAGGACCCAAATCGGATCACTCTTTGCAAAACATTATATTTCATATCAACAAATGTGTTATTACAATAATGTAGCAGTAAAAATGTCTGCTCATGTGCTATCTGCACACACCATATAGTGTGAGTTGTCCCCCTTTGGAATCTACCTACATGTTTTATATAACAACTATTTAATTTAATTTTACTGCTGCTTGTGTTATTTAATTTAATGTACTTCAGTAATATACGTTTTATAATAATTGATATTTATTTTAGATTTGAGCTCCATTATTTAAAAGATCATTACTTTTTTACAATATCATAATTATAGCTCTTGTTTCTATTTATGACTTCATTGTCTCTTTTTAATTCACACTATATTAGTGTATATCCTGTAATTTTTTTACACTTTGCTACATTAGCATATATGTACATTACACTAGTATATAGTGTCTTAACTTGTCTTTCATAACACTTGTGTGACATACAAGTGTGATATTATATGCTCTACTGTATAATTTTAGCATATCTAATTTGAATTGTTGTCCTGATTTTATAGTTATTCATAAGTACTGTGATCCTTGTTAAATTTTATATATGTTTTGTCGCAAGAATAGCACTACAGTGCTAATGTTATTATGTTACATGTATATGCGACGTTAAATAAAGCTTCTTGAATCTTGAATCTTGAATTTATAGTTATACATCATTTTTATTTTTTTTAGTCCAATAGCGTCAGAAGACGTAGTTCAAACTCATTTTTTTTTTTTTTTTTATTGTTGTTAAAAAAATGGCACGTGCAAGGGCTATGTAGTTTGCTTCGGACTGTAGGAATAGATTCCGACTAAGCCATACTTATATTCATACGACTTCCAACGATCAACACAAAATGTTAACATGTTACAAAGAAATGTAGCGCTAAATGTTGCAAACATTCCGGCTGTGTTCCGTTTCGGGTACTGTCATTTGCAAAACGTGCAAAATCATTTGCAAAATCTGTAAACGCTAGTTGGTTACATAAGAGTGTTCTATAAATATCTCACTGAAATCATTCCTTTTGATACACACACAAACAAATATACCACCCCATGAATGTTCAATGAATGAAAACAAATCATGGTTTGGTGATCCATTTTGGGTACTGTCACCCTACACGTGATTTCTTCTCGATTCTATAGAGTTGATGACTACATATAATACATGTACCATTGTACAAACAATTTGAAGTTTCAAAATTGAGCAAATATATCAAGATAAGGTCACACAAACTGATCTCGTTGAACTATACATGTCATCAGAGACATATAAAGCCAGTAGTATATACGTCTCTGATGTCATCTTTCTTTTTTTCATGATTAATGAAACTTTCTCTGGCATTTTGTTTACAGAGTTGACATCAGTATACGGTATTCAAAACGTGTGTCATAACCCGGTTAACAAAACTACATATGTAAATATATGTACTAACTGCAGAATTTACCTCTAAGCTGTCTAATTACATGAGATATAGAACGTTTTAAATACTTTCGTCTGAATCAGTGTGTGCCAAGATGGTTAAAACGAAAACATCAGTTTTTCGTTAAAAACAAATAACAGAATATAGACAACATCACGCGGTTAAACGTTTTAAAGTCTCTTCGGGACGTTTTTCTTTCTCTACGGTAGGTGTGATGACGTGAAGATGTGAACGTTCACATTTTATATTACACTTGTCCAGATACGTTTATGTGCTATGTACTGTCCTCAACTGTAGCATCTCCTCAGACTGAAGAACGGACAGACGCGTAATAATGATGACAAACAACAAATTTATCAAGTTGAAGTATTTTTTTCGTTATGTTCATTCTGAAACCAACTTTTTACTTGAAATTCGTTCAGTATGTATTTAACATGAGTTTTTTGCACGTTTTGTCTTCTTGAAATGATGACGTAAGAGTTGATAAAAGTTTAACTTTGAAAGTTAATAAGAGATAACTTTTGACTTGACGGCGGGATATTCTGGAGTGTCCAAAATAAACCCGATGTGTTCCGTACAGAGTCTAGAACCTAACTGATTTACAATACAACATATCACAGTTAAGTACATGTACGTACAATAAAGGTAACTGCTGTTTAAGTGACAGGTGTCGCTAATTGTTAGATCAATTACCCGTGGTCAGTGTCCACAAAATAAAGGCTATTACAATTACAGATTTTTTCAGATTTTTGGAAATAAAATCTGACAATTACACAAATCCTGTTGCATAATGTTATGGACAATAGTAATGAGTTACGAAAGTAAGTTTACAGCAAGTAGGTACTTATGGATATAAAAACTTCACACATGAGTCTTATCTCAAATGTCCCTAAGCGATATAGCCAAATTCTGTCTAAATGTCTTATAAACGTGTTTTGTTTTAAGTCACACTTGAATTGTTAGATATGAACAATTCGAAATATATATTTAATAAAAGATGGTAAGATTAAAGTTTTTCATGAATAAGCAATTATTTACACAATTAATTTCAGCAATAATTTATCACAAAATTTCTGTGTCATATACTCCTAGACAGTAGAAATAGAACACGACGGAGGCACACCTCGCTGTCCCTGTCTTATTGTAATGGTACTACGTATACCATCCCAGTTTTCAAACACGTATTGATCCATTTATTGTATGTCGTACTGAATCATGCACAGTCATGCATGGAATATCAAGTTTTCAGTCCATATAGCTATCATCCTTAATTGTTCTATCATATATGTAAAACCTGAGTTCTTTCTTAGCATTTTAACAAAATGAAACCTAAGAAAACCACAGAAGATACATGTAAGCACTGCAGTTAGCAGATGATTGTGACGTTACAGTCCTAACATTACATGTGACTTAAATTCTAAAATATCGACTCTCACGTGATGTCATGGCCAATCCGGAATTGCGAACCTAACTATTTTTAATTGTTTATTTTAATTTTGAACTTTGATTATTGAACTTTGACCTTTCCCGAAGAAACTGTTTTCTTATATAAATATATATTTAATGTTAGGAAGGTCTAACGCTTCACTATAAACCTTGCTACGCTTGTTTAATGGCGATACGTGAAGTTTTGGTACATATATAATTGTATGTTCCGATTTGGGCTTGCAAGGTAAGAGCCGTTCATCGACGTTTCCAAACTTTCCCTGCTCACAGTAGCTCTAGCATGATATGGTTGTTGACGCCAATGTCATGACCAGATATTTACATAATGGTCTTTCCGTTGGTGTAACCCCCCTGACTCAGGAAGCAACTGGTTTCCGTGTATATCAAATATGATATCGTCGTCAAGTGTAGCATCCCGTTGTCAAGGCAGTTGGCAAACAAAATATAATAACAAGGATAATTAACCAATCACTTTCAATGAGATTACAGTATCACATAATGTATTACATTGTAATAGGACATATACTATACTCATAATAATAATCCGAGGCTCTTATATACCGCTTAATCACAACCTAGTTTGTAGGTCGTCTCAAAGCGGTTCACAAATTATTATCTGTGATTATAGGGCCTTTGCAACCAGCCAATATCTTTCTCAACTCCCTGGGGAGCATACAGCCGGTGCTGCAATTTCGGCGCTCACATCTAGCATTCAAAAATTCTAGCACTGCCCAAACACTTACTCATTTACAGCTGGGTAGACTGGAACAAGCGGAGTTAAGTATCTTGTTCATAGAAACAAAACAGTGTCGTGACGTGACTCGAACCCACAACCCTTCGGTCACGAGCCCGGCATCCTACCACTACACTACTGATACGGAGTTTTCTCTCATTAAAGTAGCTGAAACTATAATTTTGATTAATTGATATAGCTCGCCTTTCTACTTTAGTAAGATTTTACAATAAAAAAAAAACTCTAGATGTTTCGGACGGTCCAATAATACTTCACTCGTCCATTTAGTGTTTCTAATAGTACGGTAAATAGGACTTAATATGAAGTTACAAGAAAAAAATGATCAAAAACTGATAGCATGGATTTTTCACCGGTACTAATTAAGGGCAGCTTGTAATTGTTTCATGACCCTGTAACCGGTTGTTGGTGCTCTGCTTAGTCATTTCCGAAGAGTTTTCATAAAAAAGGTATATCAACGTCTACAGTTTAACAAATAAAATACGTACCTCTCAACGTTTAGATTTAGAGAAATTCTGTTTTGATTTAAAAGCTACAGGGCCTGTCCTAAGGCGAGCGTTTTACCGTTATGAGTCCAGGTATTCTAAAGGTTAAGTCCTACTTAAAGTTTTCTCTGATTCGATAACTTTTTACTTTATAGGTCGTTTATACATGTAAATAAATGACACTATATGATGCTTTCATTTTTGCATCAATTCTTTTAATTATTTCTGAATAGCTTTAAACGTATTTATATGAAGCAAAAAAAAGCAAGAACAAATTCGTAACCTAGCTACACACTCATTGATAATTTACCCGTATATATGTTTGTATCTGTTCCGTAGGTGTGCTTTAAACTTTGATTTTTTCTTTCATTAAAATAGATGAAACTGTGTAACTGTGATGAATTGATATCGCTCGCCTTTCTTCTTAAGTCAGATTTTACAATAAAAAAGAAAATCTAGATTATTCACGAGACACACTGCCTATATTACGTCTTTCCTGTTGCTAAGTAATCCAGTTTACATGATAAGATCGCTAACGTGCAGTGAAAAAAACACTAAACAGGCTAATTAATAGCGTTCGCAAATCTCCCACTCGTTAGTGTCACAAGACGAAGGAAACACACAACTGGTGCACGTTCCTTACCACATAAACACCATTCTGATTGGTGATAGTCCGAACAGGGATCTGATGGGTCAGTATTGACCGCGACTGTCCCATCCATCAGGCTACTGTTCACACCTGTCATGGTCGGTCGGGCTTAAAGGGCCCTAAGGCCTTTTCTGCCCAGTACCTGTCTTCAGACAGAACAGGTATTCTTTTTTACCTGTTACCTATGCACTTCCTGCCTTTACCTGCCTTTGCACATGTGTCTCGTATGTTTTAATCCGTAAACAAAGAGCCTAAATTTTGTTTGTGTTTACATGAGAATATTATTTCTTCATTTGTGATACTTTTGCTGGTATGTTATTAAAGATGTATATGTGATCGTTGCTAATAAATGTAAATTACATGTCAAAAAATATAGTATGACAAAACTAAAACTGTAAACGATACAATCGATGTATATAAACTTTGCAAACTTACCTGTAGGACGTATAAGACAATGCTATCTATATCCAAACAGATGGGCTGTCATTTCAGATCCAACGAGAAACTGAAGACCCGTTTAAGTTTAACACTTGTTATATATGAGGTTTGGGCGTCAGAAACATATGTAAATGTAATATGACGAAAGCCTGCCACTACGATCTCATTAAGACTGTCAGGATGCTTGAGGACCCGCCCCCTGACGAATACCTGACAGGTACACTTTTAAGCGGAAATGTAATTTGCGTGCCTTTGCTCTCATCCTCAACGTTTCGTAATTATGATACGAGCACGCGACCGTCTATATATACATATATTTAAGGCCCGTATGTGATATACCTCTATTTTTTAATAATGTATTTTTCTTTATATAGTCATACTTGTGCGCCTCTTGTTACGTTTCTTTTGCTAGGCGCTCGGATCAGGAACGAGACGGACAGATGTGTAGAGTCTGATTTTAGGGATTTACAATTTTCCTGGATAGTTAAGTACCTACACCTAAGGTTTTACGCTTTAACATATTACCAGTGTTGTATGAATAAATTATAGATAAAAGACTTATACCAGTGGATAAAACGGGGACCGGCCAAGTGCAGCACTTCAATTACTGGATTAATTATGATTGATATAAATCACCAAGCAGGTCTTGTTTCTACTACTAATGAGTAGTTAAAAGGGCCAAGCTGCTTCCTGCTCCTCACTAGGACAGTTATCACCCAAACTTGTCACCAGTGAGGTCTTGTTTTTTCTGTTGAATACAGTAGTACACTCTTTGTATACGCGATTTTTTTCATTATAGACATGCAACAAATACGATATACCTAATTGTACATTTTGTACGACCGTGGATGTGAGTTTTTTTATCATTGTTCCTAGTCGCGGTACAGGTAGGTATAACGTACATGTGTGTTGTTACTAGCGTGCATCTGCCACTAGTCAGCTTTGCCTTCATCCATGAAAAGTACATATTTTGTAATAAAACAGAAGATAAAATGACAGGAAATATGCACGGGCATACTTTACCATGCGTACATGTACATAACGACGGTATTTATATTAAACCCATTGTTACTTAGTCATCGCATTACTCACTAGGTACAAGTGTCTTCTTGAAAACAGTAACCGCTACAATCTTATTTGTAAGCTTGAACGTGTATGGCCTGGCAGCCGGCCGGCCGTTTTCCTCGTGATAATTCAGTGGAATATCACCACTATACCTATCTAATTGGTTAAATAAAACTGGTTTATTAACTGAGGGTGTAAAATAAAAAATAAAAAATACGTTTTCAAAACGATAGTAAAATCATCGTAAAACGAAGTTAAGCTATCGTGAAACATCATCCCGATATTGAATTTAATAGTGAAGGCACTATGAGAAAGGAAATGAACTATGCGGATGAAATGAAGTGACCTATGGTTTTCCTATGAAATCCCATGTATTTCACGTGTGTTCGTTATGACGACAAATTTCCGGAAAGTCCAGTTACCAGTATTGTATCAGGAGTTACAGCTGCCCCATTTCGTTCGGTTATTATGAGAAAGACGAAAGTACCCGAGTAGCTTTCCTATACGGAGAAAGCCTTTGGACACTGGATTAATTTAATCGGACTTCTGCTTGATGGATAATTTTCAACATCATGTTCCATGATAAGGCTTCTTTCTAACTTCGTGAACAGAAGTATGAACTGACAGACGGGACAGAATTTAAATGAAGACAGTTGTATAAAAAAGCTTTTTTACTTTACCCAAAACGGCACCGTTTAATTTTAGTGTTATGGTAGGATTGAAGCGTCCAGTTTCTACTTTACTTGCTTTAAATGAGCATTCCTTCATGTACTGAGGAAGCCCCTCACTTTATAGTATTTAATACACATACAGAAAGATAGGGATACACCTTGTAACTGTAATACTGTACATGCTACGTGGCTAAAACGGAGGTAGCTATTTTCTGACATAACCCTCGTCATTTACCTACGTTTGTTATGAAACCACAACTTCCGAGGGGTTCCGAAATCCAGCAGTTTTTGTGGACTGGATTACTTTTCTCGTTATCATTTTCATTCGGTAGGCTTTTCTCATTGATACTTAGACAAGCCAGGATCGCCATTTCGGTCAAAAAAATGGCCAGCAGGCGATGTTGGTCAATCCAATGACCTAATTGATGGTTTGGAGCTTATAAATTCCTTCTTATTTAGATTGGAAACGTTATTTGAAAATAAATAGTTCTTGTTTGTACCACGTCAAAGAGTCCCTGCTTCCATCACTGTTTTGTAGTTGAAAGTAACAAAGGCGAACGTCTGCTTAAAACAAACATTTGGGAATTGAACAGTCATCATATGCGCCATGTACTGTAGAATTTTATCTATACTCTCAACAGTATGATGCCACCATGAAAGGAATATACCATTAAGGGATATAGATGTCAGTCAAATGTTTGTGGTAGAGAAGAAGATGAATAACTGCGGAAGTTAATCAAGTTTACAGTTTATTGGGATATACAACGGTTTAATTACGTTACATTGAGAAAGACAGGAACAACCAGAGGTACTACATTTTCATTAGTAAAAGGCCGATGCACATTGGATAACCTCCTCCGGGAATTTCCGGTTTAGATGATGAGACGATTTCCGATTGATGAAACTTGTTTCCTAATTGTTGTAAATCACATAAAGTTTACCGTTGTACTGATGAGATGCTGACAGCTGTCTGTGGGTTGAGATGTACAGTGTACCTATCTGCAGTATAATGTCAAAGAGGTTTCCCTACAGTTCGTTTTCCTTTCCTGTTCCCGTTCAGGTCGTTATGACCGAGAATCATTCCACAGTAAGCTATACAAACTATGTCATGTTGCGAAACATGCACGTGCTTCCGTTACACTAGACCAAGATATGTACCTGACAACTGAAGAACGTCCATATATTGCAAGATACGTGACACGGATTCATTTGTAACTTCTCTTTCATGTTCTAAGACCGCTGGTGTTGACATCCATGAGGGGTAATATTCCGTCACTGGACGAGTTGGTCTCTGTGAATGTGTGTCTCACGTAACACATCTCGGTCGTTAGTTGTTTAACATAACTAGTGATGATATGGCTCTCCTCTTCACAAGGACACGTGTGAATCTTCCTCAGAAGTGGCGGAGATCATCAGTGATACATACCAGACAAGATGTCCCTACGTCAGATCCGTACCGTGTCTACGATACCATTAACATTCTAACATCGACAGACAAAAAGGTTTATATGTGTTAACATCAAACTAACCCACCTAAAAAACGGACTGTAAATACTATGCCAAACTGCTAATTCGCATAGTAATACCAATCAAATGTGGGTCATACAAATTCGTAAGGGAACTTTGAATTGCAATCATTATCAAAAACAACTGTTCAGGCGTTTGATTTCTCTACACACTATATACCACCGTTCCTAATGGTTAGCTTGCCTCGGCTCACTGTAGGTATCAGGTCCCCGGGGATTGAGAAAATAACACACCTGTTGTTACCCACAGCATGGTGTAAGAAACAAATAATGTGAAAGCCCCCTGCAGGTTTAGGAACTGACTTTGGTGCCCTCTACTTGAGGACACGAAAATCACAAAATAATACTACCTTTCTGCACCCATTGCAACATTTGAGATTTTTAGATTTTCTTTCTTCTCTCTAGCAAGTTTCCTAGCGCCTTTCTTGGCAACATCTCACTTTTGGCCTTACTCAAAACACTTACTTTTCATAGGCAAAAAACCGTTTTGGGTCATTGCAATGTCAAAGACACAAGGAAGTATAATATCTCCATTCTTCAAAAGCACTTGCATTAATTAAGCTCAAGTTATCCGGCTAGCAGTTGTGCACTGTCAGTCCCCAATATAATACAGATGCTGGCAATACAGGTGTTTGTGAGTTTGAGACAACCGTTGAATATCTTTGACACGTGATATGAGTTAAGTATGCGGTATGGTGTTATTTTATGTTTAAGATAGATCTTAAATGACAAGATATAACGGAGAGAATGACAGAGAAAAATAAGAGAAAACGTGAGTGTTGTGACCCACTTTTTATATATGTGGATATGATCTCAGTGATTGAGGTATTCAACAAAGAGAATGATAATGGAACAGAAATATTAGGGCAATATGATAAAACGTGAAGGTTGTGACCCACTTTTTATATATGTGGGCGTGATCTCAGTGACTGAGGTATTCAAAAAAGAGAATAATAATGAAACAGAAATATTAGGGCTATATGATAAAACGTGAAGGTTGTGACCCACTTTTTATATATGTGGGCTTGATCTCAGTGACTGAGGTATTCAACAAAGAGAATGATAATGAAACAGAAATAATAGGGCAATAGGATAAAACGTGAAGGTTGTGACCCACTTTTTATATATGTGGGCGTGATCTCAGTGACTGAGGTATTCAACAAAGAGAATGATAATGAAACAGAAATAATAGGGCAATAGGATAAAACGTATTTATTTCAAAAGATCATATTTATGGGGGAACAAAATGGTTTAAGAATGGTACATTAAGTCTGAGCCATACCTAAGAATCTCCCAGATAATGGAACGAGATTAACGCCAACATAGAATCAGGGTGATGACACTGGCACATTCCCAACATTTAAGACACACGTTTTCACATTGATCTTGCACTTAAAAAAGCGATCTTATACTATTAAGTTTCATTGTAGATCCATCACACGAAGCTGTTCCTGATGATTCCAACCTTATTGATAAGTGTTCAGCCCGGATGTGTACAATCTGTGTGATTGTGTCTGATATATCTATTGGTAGTAGTAATGCCTACACATATAGAAGTGTACAGCCTACAGATAGACGATGTGTTTCTTAATTTAGAAGGGGACTGACAAAAAACAAGTCAAAATTAAAAATGATTTGAAAACATTTGGCGATATAGACCAAACGACGTAATTAAATAATGACGTCATCTTAACAAAGCGTCAAATAGGCCATAACCATTTATAACTCGTTATTGTGATCCATTTGTTTGATTGGTGGATAAAATTCGATGTCAGGATATGCGATTTAACCTTTCGTATCGCACACACGTGATGTGTGGTTAAGTTATAGTTTTACCTATCTGCAGACAAGCAGTAAGATTAAATAGGTATACCTTTAATACACGGACGAAAATAATTGTGACCATTTGAAATCAGAGCTCGATAATCTATAACAACCGTTTACTCTTTTTCTCAGTTGCAACCGTCCAAGCCTCCTCTTCGTGCAGAGATTACATGCCACAGTTGATTTGCTGCTTAACAGCTTGTTCTCTGTAACAATTTTCTTGCTAGATGTGTCAATAATAATCTATTTAAATACTGAACGATTTCCTAGTGCTACCGGCGAGCCTCGTATGACCATAGGCTGCTACATGTATTTTCAACTTCTGATGCAGGATTTCTGTTTCGACCAAGCATAGGTCTGTTGACTGTGCTCCCTCTCATCGGTGAACTTGACACTTCCCTGTATTTGATGGCAGACATTATGGCAGGGTTACAGATATAAGACATTATGGCAGGGTTACAGATATAAGACATTATGGTAGGGTTACAGATATAAGACATTATGGCAGGGGTACAGATATAAGATAATATGGCAAGGTTACACTTATATACGACACACAAATTACATGGAATGAAAATAATAATGACAGAAAATATTTAAAATTCATCTAAAATAACAATATATCATGTGGTATAGTAAATAAAGGTAGTACCTGCATGAAGTGGCGGAGGAATATGTTCCCACTGTTTTGCAGGTTTAGATTTTATTACAAGTGTGTAATATCATAATTATGATATGGCCGTATAACATAGTAAAATGGTTTAGTTATGTGATAAAGTAATTTCGATATATTTTCATCGGTGCATACGCTTCTTTCACAAATATTATATTGACGAAAAGGAAGAGGAAGTAAGTTGTTGTTGAACATTCTTACACGTTATAAGAACATGCATTGTTATATGTAGATACTAGAAAAACCTAATAACGTGCACTATAGATGCTAAAATATACATACGTATTTATTTGTATAAAAAGTGTATATAATGTGTTCTTGTTACTTTGTGTATTTCACATCAATTATGAAACAAGCTATTTTAACTTATATTTAGTAATGTTTCTGGCCCGGATGTAAGAGCGCAGGGGGTCTTGATACGAGGGGAAAACCGGGATACCCGAAGAAATTTCATGTGGTTGGACAGGTGACCTCACACCTTTTCACGTCCTAGTGAGAAAGGCTAGTGCATTTTCCACTGAGCCACTCGACCACCACCATATACATCAGATACAATGAGTAATCCCAACTGATTGATGATTGGTTGAATATCAAATCAGAATGAATTAATTGTAATACCTAAAAAATGTATTCGAGAAGCTTATCATTTCACGTGAGTTTGTGTTAGTGTGTGTATTGGAAACAATTACGATTGCTTTGCTGGAAATAGTGTAATTTATAAGACACACTTTTCATGCATACACAAAGGACTACCACATGCTCCTTCGTGACGTTTTATTTCCTGTATGACAATTAATTATTGCCCTTTTGTAGCCAATTAGAATCACAACGTTACTTCTGCGACAATCTGTGACTAGACCATGTGAGGATTAGGTGGCCAAAAATAGGTTTTTGGGCCCGATTCAGATCAGAGGTGTTTGTCTTGTTGATGGAGGTGTCATTTTGTATGTAACATACTTTAATTACTACAGATGTGTAACTGGGTTGGGATAGGTATGCTATAAAAGGAGGTTTCATTAATGAGTCTGGTTGTAGAGGTTTGTTTTACAAATGATGACAAATTAAGAAAGTATGCTCTACTGCGATAACGTAGCCGGAAATACTCGGACCAGGTAAAGAAAGTAACTACATGCACAAAAATATCTGCTATGGAATTGCATGCATATCTTACACCATAAGCAGCTGTGAAAAACCACACATCATGTCCTAGATACCTATACGATTACATTCCATGTCCTGTTCCAAGTTGTATCCGTACGTATTACGAATTCATTATTCATAAAAGTTATACACTGACTCTAGACCCATTAAAATGTATCAATTTGCACATTAAACGAATGCAATCTGAAATGTCAGATACACAGGTGTGTTGTACAGCTATTATAATATATCTACAATTGTTCTTTGTGTACATATTACACTTTCTGCTAATTATTACTCCTACCCCCTGCCCACTCATTATTGAATGTCCAATTTGCTTCCCAAAAACTTGAACCGAACAATAATAACGAACAAAACGACGTCAACGACGGAGCTATGACGTCACATTACCGTAGCATAAAATGGCGTTGAAATGTTTGGAATCATTTCCTGTTAAATTTTCAAAAATAACAAGAAATATCGCTTTTGAATTGCACTCTTATAATGGATTAGATTTGTATACATTCGGACTTCCATCGGGTGATTTGAATACAAATACAAATGCTATGTCCCGTGCTGTTGTAAAAATAATCTTAATAACGTCATATGCTAAACAAATGATGTCATGGAATGAAACTAATGACGTAAAGGTATGAATCAAAGATTGTCGTTTCTTTTTTAAGCTGGGCCATCTATCATTTAACCGTCTTAATCTATTCATGCTATACTTGTTTACAGCAGGATCAAGGTCAGTACGGAGAGTCAAGAGTCGGCAGTTACCTTTCGTGTTTACAAAGGACTTACGTCAGAAGGGCGAGTGGGGAGTCGGCTAACGACCAATGTATTAGCGTCACTGACCACGGGACAGTCAACTGACCGGAGAGACTTAAAAAGAGATTGGCTGAAGCCCTGCTGACAAACTGAATAAGCCAATGACGCTAGGCTATGATTTAATGACCATTATACCCAACGTACACTAGATATTGTTTACGACAAAGTGGCGTGTTTACGATTAAAGTGTTTGTTTACTGTTAAATACACTATGTATATCGTACATACGTATATGCCATTTCATTTCTTTTAAAAGGTAATATTTCTCTGTATTTCAATTTTTGATCATATTAAGCCTCACCTTGAAAATGATAGTATTAGTTTCGCACCACGACGTCAACAAGATTTTTCTTTTACAGCAGCACCAGTTGAAATGAACAGTACGCTATATAAGGCAAACAGATATTTTCTTCGAGGATTTCAAGAACATGACATCAATTGTTAGGATAGGATGGACTAATTTGCTATTAATTTTGCGGGTTGTACTCTTCGTGGAAGGAAACATCGCGAAAATAACGGAAATGAGAATCCCGCGAAAAAACAACCACTACGTTTATTGATAAAAGATTAAACCGCATGTTACATTTTTCTTTATCGAATAGCCCCCATCATAAGAAGGACAGAAGGAAATTGTTCGACTTAAGATCAGATCTATAGAAGCAACAAGAACCTTAGTCCACAATCGTAGGAAGCTCCGGATTGTTGTGTTTCTGGAATGATGACCATCATGCTGTATACATTTCAAGACGTTAATATTACTGAAAAAAACAACGGGCAACCATCTGTTAAATAATAAAATAGAGAAAGAGTAACCACTAAAATAATTGTATAAGCTATTGATATGATAGGAATGTTTACGAAATTATATTTTAACATGTAAACATCATTGTCGTTTCTAAATAAATTACAAGCAAAGTGTTTGTTTCGATGACAGTCCTTCACCTTCTCCAGACATCTTCATACGATAAGTGTGTGTTGGTCGTTACCACATATCTAAGTAATCACAGGCTATTTACTTGTAAAGACGTCCCCTATTTGACCATACCATTACGTAAAGTTACAAGGGACACATACAGATAAGTACAAAGGAGTTAAACTCAGTACAGGTGTACCGTCTGAAGTACCTCGAATTCTGACATATTCTCAAACCAGAACAGTTATACAATACAAAATGTTACATCGGTAGATTTCCACACACATCATAACAGCGCAATATATATATATATAACTGATTCCGACCGATTACCACACATAACAGCAGGTTCGCATTAGTTTAGACCTTCTTTTATTTCAGTTCAGGCATGTTATTACAATGAACTTACAATGAACAGAGAAGACAAAGGGGGAATAGGAACAAGTGTCATAGACACGTATGTAAACCTATCACCAAGTATATTAAACAGCAACTAATGAACAGAGAAGACAAAGGGGAATAGGAACAAGTGTCATAGACACGTATGTAAACCTATCACCAAGTATACTAAACAACAACTAATGAATAGAGAAGACAAAGGGGAATAGGAACAAGTGTCATAGACACGTATGTAAACCTATCACCACGTATACTAAGCAGCAACCAATGAACAGAGAAGACAAAGGGGAATAGGAACAACTGTCATAGACACGTATGTAAACCTATCACCAAGTATACTAAACAGCAACCAATAAACGGAGAAGACAAAGGGGAATAGGAACAAGAGTCATAGACACGTATGTAACCCTATCACCAAGTATACTAAACAGCCACCAATGAACAGGGAAGACAAAGGGGAATAGGAACAAGTGTCATAGACCCGTATGTAAACCTATCACCAAGTATACTAAAAAGCAACCAATGAACAGAGAAGACAAAGGGGGATAGGAACAACTGTCATAGACACGTATGGAAACCTAGCACCAAGTATACTAAACAGCAACCAATAAACGGAGAAGACAAAGGGGAATAGGAACAAGTGTCATAGACACCTATGTAAACCTATCACCAAGTATACTAAAGAGCAACCAATAAACGGAGAAGACAAAGGGGAATAGGAACAAGTGTCATAGACACGAATGTAAACCTATCACCAAGTATACTTAACAGCCACCAATGCACAGAGAAGACAAAGGGGAATAGGAACAAGTGTCATAGACACGTATGTAAACCTATCACCAAGTATACTAAACAGGCAACTAATATATTCAGTACGTGATAACACCATTCATACACACAACACACGCATATATATATACCAATTATTATTGGATATAACAATAGTTTAAACTTCCTTAGAGTAAGGTGGATACTGCGCCAGGTTCTTTTTGACAACAAGAAAACTAGACGATGAAGAGCATAGGCCAGATTATTATATGAAATCATCTCATAGCATTCTCAATAGGTACTTAGGCCAACAACATTTGAACATTGTATTGACGACAGAGAATTTCAGTAGTTTATAGATGTGTTATCGTTGAAAATAAAATAATTGTAACAATAAGGAAATGGAAAAAGACAGTTCAGAACAAACCATGTAATTTAGGATCATATTATCTACGACAAGGAATCAATCATGGCTAGGTATATACTGCACCATAAATCGATTTATCATTATGAATGTAGGTTATCACATTTTGCTTGGAAGGCGGGTGTGGAATAGTTAGCTCTAAAATTGAGGAGGAAACCCAACTCATCTCTGTAGAGCAAGGGTACTGTAATATAAATATGCCACATTTCTCTCTCACATTCCCTTCTTTGTCGCTTTGCGATCACTATTTATTTTACAATTGCTGTACAAAAGTAATTTATTATTTACCTTTAGCAAGTAAGTGAGATGAGTACGTGAAAAGTATCTAGAACACACTGAAAGACAAGCGATTCCGACAGTATTTACCGACCCCATTAACAAGAAGAAGAAAGGAAAGTAATGACCCTTTCATTCTTATATTCTGTTATAGGCAGTATTTTAAATGTTATCGAGAATACTTTAACAACAATATGCGTTAATTTAGTACCAGAACTAATAGAAATTCGTTATCTTAATTCCTATGTATGCATAAATAAATCTGGTATAAACACATTATTTACAACATTACCACAACGCAGTACTACTGATTTAGTATTATTATGTAATATATTCATTCACAATTATGAAATCTAAGATGTCAAGTACAGGCCTTCAAGTCTACAAACTATTTTTTAGGAAAAGAGACTATAGCGTATGATGATCCTCGAAGTCAGTAACAAAAGAAACCACCTGTTCACCTACCGGGCCATGCCGACAATATACTTCTGACAGCCTTGTTAGAGAGACGTGTGAGATTGGCGAGATTAGCGGGATCAGCGGGAGGGAGATTATAACCACAGTGTCCGGGAGACAGCTATTGCGTCATCAGACCACAATGATGTTGATCCCGCCATGGTTACGTAATTGTTCTGACATAAAAATGTTAACTGAATCTATAATTACTGTACTGCGTACTTGTCCCAACAAAAGGAAAGTAGTCTACATGTAAGCACGCCCTTCACGCGCTGTTGAAATCTTTACATTTGAAGTATTAAGCAAAAAGAGCTTTATCTGCCTTGACAAGATGCATACCTAGATTACACAATTTCAATAGGACTACCATCAAGCATCAATGTTTCATTATCTGAAATTCTGTAACCATTACGGAAAACTCAGTGTTAACAGTCAATTTCCAATCTGATGAATATTTATGAAGGCTGTCAAGCATATTCTGGAGCCCTTCAACACTTTCTGAGAGCAACACCAAATCATCAGCGTATAATAGTAAGTTCACCAAAAGTATAGTAATCAGTATTATTACATGTATTAATAAACAATTTTATTTTTGTGAAAGTGCTAATAGTTTCAAGTTCCTTATTCTGAGGAGATGTCGTTTAAAAGCATACTGTCAAATTTACCCTTTTGGCCCCGCCCATCTGTCACCAGGGGGTCAGGGACTTTATTTGAACAATTTTGAATCCCTTTCCCCTTCCCCTAAAGATGCTCTCTGCTATATTTGGTTGAAATCTGACAAATAGTCGAGGAAGAGATATTATTTAAAGGCATCCTTTCAAATTTACCCCTTTTGGCCAAACCTACCTGTCCCCTGGGGAGTCAGAGAATTCATTTGTACAATCTTGAATCCCCGTTCCCTAATTTGCCTCCTGCTAAATTTGGTTGAAATCTGCCCAGTAATTTCAAAAGGAATAGAAGTTGCCCTAAAACTTAAACCAATTCCAAAAAAACTTGTGTTTTGGACCAATAATGAGCAAATATGGTCCAATTTGTTGCTAAGGAACCTCCAAGCAATTGTTGTAACCATATTACAATGTAAAATTGAAGTAAAAATTGAATTAAACACCAAAACACAGCTTGCACAAATTTTTCAACCAAGTGGGTCTCCGATGCCGTGGGCACTGCTATAGTTCCCCTATTCTCCGAATAGACGAGCTAAAAATGACTCAAAATCGTTAATAAAGAGAGAAAAAAGTAAAGGAGTTCAAAAACAATCCTTGTAATACTCCTATATTGTTTGAGGGGAAATCGGAACACATTCCTTTAACTGTAACACAGAATTTTACACAGCTGTAAAGAGATTTAACAACTTAGAAAATGTTCCACTAATTCCAGTCTTGATAGGTTTAGACGACCAGAGACATAGTCGAATTCTTTCTTGAAATCAACACAACAGCAATACAATTTTTTCTTAGATGATAGTGCTTTAGTTATTATTGCATTGAGGGAAAAAGTAGCATCAGCTGTACTTAATGCTGGCTGGAAACCAAACTGTCCATCACTCAATAGGTCATTATTTTCACAAATGTATAACAAACGAGTATTCAGAATTAATGTAAATAGTTTACATACACAGTCGATCAAGCTAATCCCTCTGAAGTTACTTGGGTCAGTTAAAATACCTTTTTTATGCACTGGAAAAATAATGGCAAATGACCAACATTCTGGACATTTTTACTAGAAAAGGAACCAATATGTTTTCACATTCAATAAGACAATCATTTAAAATATCATCCAGGCCATGGGCTTCGCCTCTTTTTAACTTACGAATAGTTGTAAGAATTTCCTCCTCCGTTATGCTAGCTTCAAGCTCTTCATAGGCAATAGTATCTGGATTAGTACTATTTGCATGATCAGAAACAGTATTAGTGTTGATTGGGTTCGCTTAATCCTTAAAATGTTCATATAACTGACTTAAATCAATTAACGGCACTTTGTTATTACGTTTAGTAAAAAGTTTATAAGAAGACTTTGGGTTGTGCTTTTGTAAAATTTCCAGCATATCACCCTCTTCAAGCAAATACTGTCTATTATATTTAAATTCAACAGCCCTGTACCTTCTCTTGTATATAATCAAATTACTATGATTAATCAAGCTTTTGTCATGATTAAAAATTCTCAGAGCTGACAAGTAAGCTTTACGTAAGTTTATGAGATGATCATTAAACCAAGGTTTATGTTCAACAGAACAAAAAGTATGACTTGCAAAATTTGTCATACGAGTTGACTGACTAGTAGCATTACTTTTAAACACACGAAAAAATGGATCGATAAGAGTGTTTAATTCAACGGAGAAATTGTTTACCATAACATTTATAGACTTCTGACTTATGTAACCATACACATTTAAAGTATTGTTCAGCCTATCAATATTAACTAATACAGAATCATTCCATTTATATATTTGCCTGTCAGTACCATTCAAACTTCTATCGCAATCACCTGTGTCATTGGGAAGATTTTTTTTAATCTGAACATGTAGTGGGGCATGATCAGAAGAGTCAGTGACATTACATTTAATAAACTGAGATATACTACTGAAAAGACAGGTAGGTATTAAACAGTGGTCAATGACACTGGGTCCATCGGTGCCACAAAAAGTATAATCACTAGAATGACCCTGTTGCTTTACATAGATTTAATAATCTATTACCTAAAACATTTTTACCTTTATCAGGATTAACACGTGTAGGCAAACACTCGTCACTTACATTTGTGAGCAAAGATCTAGTCTATCACTCAAACTAGGGTACATAGTATCAGACTGAATATAATCAGCATCAGTACCAGTACGTCTATTTAAATCACCAATAATCATTGGGTACCCATCATTAGAGTAGTTTGCTAGGACTGATTCTAACTCATAAAATAAGTCTCAGTTGTAAATTATGTAATACCGAGAACTGACATAAATATACACAGTAGATAAATAAGTCCTTATCTAAGTTTACAATACATTTATCCACCCGAATACAACCAATGTATCAAAAAGAACATCACATTTGGATACATAATTAATTAATGAGGATATTGAGGATGGGAAGTCAGGAATGATGAAGAATAAGTTGAACGTCATAAGAACATCAACACCTGTAGAACAATCCTAAACGACGTTTATAGTTCAATATTAAAATGTTGATAAATTTTCTTTTATCCAATCTACCAATGTGCTTCAGAAACACAGTATTCCTGCTGGAGCGTATATTACTGAAAATATTGTTTTCAATATTGACCCCGTTAGATATACAAAGAGTTGACGCTGTAAATAGTGCAGGTCATATACAGCGGCAGTAAGTAAACGTTACTGCACTGACTATTTACAATTTATAGAATTTACAAATCATATTTCAAGTGTTTTGAAGAAAAATTTGAAAAAACAAATAATCATGAAGAAGGTTCCGCATTATAGACACTTATTTCTCATAAAAGAGTGGAAATATATAATAAATAGAAAAATATGTGTAATTTTCCCATATGTGTTAGCCCTCGACCAATATCAGCCCTCGGATTAAAGCAGCCCTCGGGCAGTTATAGGGGTTTCGGGCTGATACGGAATATGGTATATATCCCCTTATTATTTCCACTTGATCACGGGATACTTGCAGAAGGTTTTATTGTTTTCGAGTCATTTAGCGTTCAGAATTCCCTCCTTCCTCACTGTATCCGTCTGTACAGTGGATCGGTGCTACATACATGTAACGAGCTATACATATATTGCCCGTAATTTCCCGAGAAGAACTAAATCAAATACATGTATCTTGCGAATGATAAGTCAGGTATTCACGATAAAGGAATGAGTATCTATACTTTTTATTGTGAATTTAAATATTGACACGAAGTTTAACCATTATCAGATAAAAAATGTTCGTAAGATATATTTTATTCCATATTTTTCTCGTTATAACATCAGGATTTGTGCGTAAAAATCTGGATTAAATCATTTTTGTTTTAATTTCATAAAAGAAGGCGACTGATTAATGCAATTTCGATTCAAATAAATGCAAATATATACGGAAACATGAATAAAAGTAATGGCGCTAGTTGGAAGAAAGGAATGACCACAAAACAAGTATCTTGTTTAATCTTGTTTAAACGTCGTTTACTACCAATAACCAGAAAAAGACGTTAATTAACGTGAATGAACTACACGGTGTTGCGTGTAGCAAGACAAGCGTAAACGCCAAGGGCTACTTAATGTAAGACATTCTTAATTAGTGTTGTACAATAACCTGTGGTCATTTAAACAGTCTATATATAGCTTAAAGAAGTATAAACTGCCAAGGGTAACATTATCACGTGTGAGGGAAGAGAACATTAACGTTAAATTGTATAACACATTTATATATTTATATTAGGTTCGTTATTCACGAGGTCGATGTCATATTATGACACAAATTAAAGCAGTACACTTAATATTGTTGTTCAGTGACACACTTACCAGCCAACACTTGGCTGATCTGTCATTGAAAAGTGCTACCTAACTTATCATTTAAGCAGAAACGTACAAAAGAATTACAAAATATAACAATGGGGCGTAAAGCACGTATATCAGTATACGTTTTATTGTTGAATACATTTGTATGAATATCCAAATGTCTTGTTTTTTCAGACTACATTTATATAGGAGCCACACATTAAACAGTTAATTATGAAAATGAGATTCAGTGACGATAGTGACTTCAAAGTAAGAAAATAGTGTACCAGTCCACCACTCGGATACTGTCTACCAGGAAAGGTCCATACCACACCCTGGGAAACCCATGTGTGGTAGATAGTAGTGCTGTGCTACCAGTCCACCACTCGGATACTGTCTACCAGGAAAGCACTATACCACACCCTGGAAAACCCATGTGTGGTAGATAGTAGTGCTACCAGTCCACCACTCGGATACTGTCTACCAGGAAAGCACTATACCACACCCTGGGAAACCCATTTGTGGTAGATAGTAGTGCTACCAGTCCACCACTCGGATACTGTCTACCAGGAAAGCACTATACCACACCCTGGGAAACCCATGTGTGGTAGATAGTAGTGCTACCAGTCCACCACTCGGATACTGTCTACCAGGAAAGCACTATACCACACCCTGGGAAACCCATTTGTGGTAGATAGTAGTGCTACCAGTCCACCACTCGGATACTGTCTACCAGGAAAGCACTATACCACACCCTGGGAAACCCATGTGTGGTAGATAGTAGTGCTACCAGTCCACCACACGTAAACTATCTACCAGGAAAGGTCCATACCACACCCTGGGAAACCCATGTGTGGTAGATAGTAGTGCTACCAGTCCACCACACGTAAACTATCTACCAGGAAAGGTCCATACCACACCCTGGGAAACCCATGTGTGGTAAATAGTAGTGCTACCAGTCCACCACACGTAAACTATCTACCAGGAAAGGTCCATACCACACCCTCGGAAACCCATGTGTGGTAAATAGTAGTGCTACCAGTCCACCACTCGGATACTGTCTACCAGGAAAGCACTATACCACACCCTGGGAAACTTATGTATGGTAGATAGTAGTGCTACCAGTCCACCACACGTAAACTATCTACCAGGAAAGGTCCATATCACACCCTGGGAAACCCATGTGTGGTAGATAGTAGTGCTACATTGTACCAGTCCACCACACGTAAACTATCTACCAGGAAAGGTCCATACCACACCCTGGGAAACCCATGTGTGGTAGATAGTAGTGCTACCAGTCGACCACACGTAAACTATCTACCAGGAAAGATCAGTACCACACCCTCGGAAACCCATGTGTGGTAGATAGTAGTGCTACCAGTCCACTACACGTAAACTATCTACCAGGAAAGGTCCATACCACACCCTGGGAGACCCATGTGTGGTAGATAGTAGTGCTATCAGTCCACCACATGTAAACCATCTACCAGGAAAGGTCCATACCACTCCCTGGGAAACCCATGTGTGGTAGCGAGTAGTCCTACCAGTCCACCACACGTAAACCATCTACCAGGAAAGATCAGTACCACCCCCTGGGAAACCCATGTGTGGTAGATAGTAGTGCTACCAGTCCACCACACGTAAACTATCTACCAGGAAAGATCAGTACCACACCCTGGGAAACCCATGTGTGGTAGATAGTAGTGCTATCAGTCCACCACATGTAAACCATCTACCAGGAAAGGTCCATACCACACACTGGGAAACCCAGTATTGTATTGGTAATGCGATACAAAGGGCATTTACATTTTCTGATTTAAAGAACGACATACCAGAAATTTAGCTCGTTTGAAACTACAAAATCTTATTTTTTCGACGTCTTATAAAATATTCCCGAGGTACAATAACATGTGATACCAGTATACCAATGACAATGCATAACAAACATAAATGTTTCACCACTTTTTGAAAAGCTTGCTTTTAAGTTATAACTTGGTTTGAGAGATTCCATCTGATAAGGCCAATGTAAACTGAAAAAAAAATCTTTATACTCTGTACGTTGTAAGATACGATAAAGTGATACACATATTTAGAAAAGTATGAGCTTGTGTCTATTATGTTGCTCGTTACTTATAAGGGGATATAAGATTTCCCGCAAACGTAACAAGGAGGGATGTATTTAACATAGAAAACAGGAAGCTGTTTGTCTTAGATTAAATTCCAATGTAAAACGGATATTTGCAAAATTTGACAAAGATGCATTTATAGGCATACAATATGAAGAAACAAAAAATCAACCACGGAAAAACAATGGCTTATCGCTTACGTTTTCAAACATTGTGGCAAAAGTCTTCTTGTGATAACATTTGATGTTGATGATCAACTCTATCATACCTCCTCTGTTTTGTATGACTACATATTAATTGTATACGTTATAAATAGTTTTAATATAAATCAACCTGCCATCCTTGTCAGTCCCAAAAGGCAGTTTGGTTCAGATTTCATACGCGACATATACCTGTGGTATATAGACCAAATACATCTTTACAACAAGAGAAAATCTGTTAAACAATATGCCGAACAAATAGTTTTATATGCGTCGGTCGGTCGAGAATTACGATAGTAAATACATGTAACTATGTTAACGTCGGTATGTCATTGTACATCAGATGTCTATACAAGTGTCGAAGAAACCCTCGGGCTACTCGTACTGAAAACGCGGTCATACTGTCTCCTACAAAACATTTATTGATAATCGTATATCACTGTCGGATACTAAACCAGACGCTTAATTCCTCCTATTCTCCTTATTTATGCAAGTAATGCATGCTTTTTTTTAGTCTTAAGGAGATCTTTAAAAAAAAAAAAAAAAAGGTTTTATTTATTTTATGTGATAATACTTGTGAAATTAATTTTTGCATCATTATATATAACACAGTATACAACATCCATTGCACGTCATTATGTCACAACACTAACCATCTAAACTTCAATATAACTATATTCTCCATTTTTTTCTCACCATACTCAACAAAGAATTAGGTATTGCCAGAGTTGGGCATAGACATTTTGACTTGGTTTGATGTCTAGAATAGCTGTTTCATTTTATACTTACTGGCTATAGATGTACATTATTGTTCTATCTAATACCATCATTCTTACGAACATAAAAAAACCAGTATATCCTTTATTTCCTTATACTGCCTAATGCAATACAGAATTTAGTTACTATTAAGAGAGAGATAAAACCTTTGCTGAAATATATTACCCGATATCCATATTTAACAAGACAATATTTTCCCTATGTATTATTAGTGTGGATGGACAAAATTAACCTTAATATAAGCTCTTAGCTTGCTTTCCTATCCCTCTAAAATCATGCAGGCAATGTGTTAAACATACATGTTCAATTATTTAATGAAATACTGTTTAAATTTATCTAGCATTCGCAAATTTTTAACCACACAAATGATTTTTTTTTTCTTTTTTTTTCTTAACTGTCTCATCAACTCGCTGCCACAGAGGAAATACCAAATCCTTCAAAACCTTTTCTATATATACCAATAGATTAAAAGGAAAACATCTCCAATGGAAGAAAAGCCTCATTCTAACGTCCAACAATCACAACTTTTGTATTTTACATTTATTAGTATTTTTATGATCTATGAAAGATAATAGATCAATAAGTCATTATTTCAATCATCATATTACCATTCACAAGATAAATACACATTGGACACTGTGCAATATACTGTTTCAACTATAATTAATAATGTGTCGTCCTCCAATAGTAAAAATGAAATAAGAAAGGATTTGTATTGTGATTATTTGCCTTATACAAACAGTTCGCCACTCCTCGCCGGCCTAACATAGTGGTACATGTAGCAGGTCAAACCTCGACTTTAAGTTTGGGAACTCCCCCAGTTCGCCACTCCTAGCCGGCCTAACATGGTGGTATCAGGTCAAACCCCGACTCTAAGTTTTGTATCTCCCCCAGTTCGCCGCTCCTCGCCGGACTAACATAGTGATACATGTATCAGGTCTAACCTCGACTTTAAGGTTTGGAACTCCCCCAGTCCCCCCCTCCTCGCCGGCCTAACATCGTGGTACATGTATCAGGTCAGACCTCGACTTTAAGGTTTGGAACTCCCCCAGTTCGCCACTCCGCGCCGGCCTAACATAATTGTACATGTATCAGGTCAATCCTCGACTTTAAGTTTTGTAATTCACCCAGTTCGCCACTCCGCGCCGGCCTAACATAATTGTACATGTATCAGGTCTAACCTCGACTTTAAGTTTGGGAACTCCCCCAGTTCGCTACTCCTCGCCGACCTAACATAGTGGTATCAGGCCAACCTCGACTTTAAGGTTTGGAACTCCCCCAGTTCGCCACTCCGCGCCGGCCTAACATAATTGTACATGTATCAGGTCAGACCTCGACTTTAAGGTTTGGAACTCCCCCAGTTCGCCCCTCCTCGCCGGCCTAACATCGTGGTACATGTATCATGTCAAACCTCGACTCTAAGTGTTGGAACCCCCCCAGTTCGCCACTCCGCGCCGGCCTAACATAGTTGTGCATGTATCAGGTCAAACCTCGACTTTAAGTTTTGGAACTCCGCTAGTTCGCCACTCCTCGCCGGACTAACATAGTGGTACATGTATCAGGTCAAACCTCGACTTTAAGTTTTGGAACTCATCCAGTTCGCCACTCCTCGCCGGCCTAACATAGTGGTACATGTATCAGGTCAAACCTCGACTTTAAGTTTTGGAACTCTCCCAGTTCGCCACTCCTCGCCGGACTAACATAGTGGTACATGTATCAGGACAAACCTCGACTTTAAGTTTTGGAACTCATCCAGTTCGCCACTCCTCGCCGGCCTAACATAGTGGTACATGTATCAGGTCAAACCCCGACTCTAAGTTTTGGAACCCCCCCAGTTCGCCACTCCTCGCCGGCCTAACATGGTGGTATCAGGTCAAACCTCGACTTTAAGTTTTGGAACTACCCCAGTTCGCCACTCTTCGCCGGCCTAACATAGTGGTATCAGGTCAAACCTCGAGTTTAAGTTTTGGAACTCCCCCAGTTCGCCACTCTTCGCCGGCCTAACATAGTGGTATCAGGTCAAACCTCGAGTTTAAGTTTTGGAACTCCCCCAGTTCGCCACTCTTCGCCGGCCTAACATAGTGGAATCAGGTCAAACCTCGACTTTAAGTTTTGGAACTCTCCCAGTTCGCCACTCCTCGCCGGACTAACATAGTGGCATCAGGTCAAACCTCGACTTTAAGTTTTGGAACTCCCCCAGTTCACCACTCCTAGCCGGCCTAACATGGTGGTATCAGGTCAAACCGCGACTTTAAGTTTTGGAACTATCCCAGTTCGCCACTCCTCGCCGGACTAACATAGTGGCATCAGGTCAAACCTCGACTTTAAGTTTTGGAACTCTCCCAGTTCGCCACTCCTCGCCGGACTAACATAGTGGTACATGTCTCAGGTCAAACCTCGACTTTAAGTTTTGGAACTCATCCAGTTCGCCACTCCTCGCCGGCCTAACATAGTGGTATCAGGTCAAACCTCGACTTTAAGTTTTGCAACTCCTCCAGTTCGCCACTCCTCACCGGCCTAACATAGTGGTATCAGGCCAACCTCGACTTTAAGTTTGGGAACTCCCCCAGTTCGCCACTCCTCGCCGGCCTAACATGGTGGTATCAGGTCAAACCGCGACTTTAAGTTTTGGAACTATCCCAGTTCGCCACTCCTCGCCGGACTAACATAGTGGCATCAGGTCAAACCTCGACTTTAAGTTTTGGAACTCATCCAGTTCGCCACTCCTCGCCGGCCTAACATAGTGGTATCAGGCCAACCTCGACTTTAAGTTTGGGAACTCCCCCAGTTCGCCACTCCTCGCCGGCCTAACATGGTGGTATCAGGTCAAACCTCGACTTTAAGTTTTGGAACTCATCCAGTTCGCCCCTCCTCGCCGGCCTAACATAGTGGTATCAGGCCAACCTCGACTTTAAGTTTGGGAACTCCCCCAGTTCGCCACTCCTCGCCGGACTAACATAGTGGTACATGTCTCAGGTCAAACCTCGACTTTAAGTTTTGGAACTCCCCCAGTTCGCCACTCCTAGCCGGCCTAACATGGTGGTATCAGGTCAAACCTCGAGTTTAAGTTTTGGAACTCCCCCAGTTCTCCAGCTCTTGAAAATTGTTTTCCTGTGCGTGAACTCTCACAACACTTATGTATTTGTAAAAGGGTTTCATTTAAATCCATAGTAAAGAACACGTGGGCGATTCAGGTATTTGAGATTAGATTTCGTGTGTAATATCATGGAATTAGATTGCTATATAAGTCCGTGGTAATACTCGTATCTGTATAGCATTTTATACTAAATCATTCAAGTTTGTACATCATTGGAAAATGCAAATATACGTCAATGTGATTTCATCCGTCTTTGTTTATCTACTTTAAATGTTGACCATTTTGAAATACAAGTGTATAACATTCTTTTTAACTGTCTTTTAGTGTGTTAATTCAAATTTCGTATGCTTACCTTCTTCCGGAGAAATAATCTACGATGATTACTATTCGTAAGTTGAAAGAAGCTTGGTATTTTCATTTCCAATCTATTTTCACTAGTTGCACGTTTGCAGGGATTCCTCTTCTTTTTAAATATAAATACATCGTTTATTAATCTTAAACTTAGAAATATAAGCTATAGGTTCTTTTGAATAATCTTAATGTAAATAATGATTCACCTTTTACTAGTTTTCAATGACACAGATTGCAAAATTTGAAATCCATTTATATTTTTGTTGGTGTTTTGTTTTGTTTATTTATTTTGTATTTTAACAATTATTTAATATTAATCTGTCTTTTTTAAAATAGTAAGCTTTAATTTTACTTTCCTATTGTTGTTTAGCAAAACAAGAAATAACCAAAATAACCTTAAGGTGTTGTCATTATTCCTTATATTTATTTACTGTCTGAGGAAAATCGCGCATCATTGACTTTGTTTGTAACTGACATGGTTTTCATGCCATCGAAAAAGTTAATTCCATGCATTTCAATCTTTAGATATGACTTTGATGTATGAATAGAAAATATCGTAGCGTCAATACTAAAGGGCAAATTGGAAGTTAAAAAATATAAGAAAAACCAACGAAACAGAAAACCCAATGAGACACTGGAACTAGCAAACAAACATCATTGATCTGACATGAAATAGACTGAAAGACAGTGCAAATCCATCATAAAAAGTGCACTTAATAGTCAATAAGTAAACCAGCTCGTGTCGGCTTCGTTCTCGCCCTGTCGCTCTTCACGCTCTGTATAACGGTCGGCTTATCTCGCTGTCAGTCGTGTCGTCTCTGATTAAAAAATCTGAACTTTACAACAGTTTAAATTGCACGTCAATCCATCACACTCGAAGGTATGTTTTGTATGTGATTGTGATTCATTCATCTGAATTGATCTGAGTCACATGGACATATTTTGTATATCTGAAGGTCACCTTAAGCTATCTTTAAGGTCAATTACATGACCTGTTTGTAATGCAATGATGAAGACACTGAATCGTTCAATGTCCGGGTCTCGAACTCGTTATCTACGGCACCGGATCTCACAGTCATACAATGGTCTGCTGTCATTACCGGGGTAAACTCTGGCAAATATCAAACCTCTACAAATAATACATTGACATTTTCATAATGCTTTATTTCTTAATTCGATAACATAAACATTTTGCGTCTGCGCTAACAAGAGTGAATGGGGAGTAACTAATATATATCTAGCGAATTACTAATGTTGAAATTTACATTTGCATATGAATGTTTCGACTTTTCTTTTAGCAAATATAGATTTGTTATCATTTTAATTACACCTTCGTGTTGTGACTTAGATTGTTGCTCAGACACAACCGACAACATGGATATAATATATAGGGGAGGACCATTTAATCTATGATGAAGGGCTAAGCCCAAAAGCTTCGATCTAATACATGTAACTGTCGATATCAATTACAAGCCCAATCAAATCTATATTTTCTTCTGTCTCACACTGTTAAATAGCAAATATGTTGTTATTACTTATAGTGACCTATTCTGAGTTCATGGTATCCGCATTTGTTCCATTTCTTTTGATGACCTTACTATCCATATATAGATCTGGTCAGATAAAGCTGTAGCTTTACAAATGTAAGTTGTTGTTGAGATTATAGCGGCGATCAATGCAAGTTTAGACAGCATGGTGCGACCTACGCCGTTCTACATGGTCCCCGAGGTAAACACTGACGTCTTAACGACAGTAAAACACCACATACAATGCACTCTCGACCGTTTCGACACCAGCCGACGAGGACACGCTTGCAATATATTGCCAACGGTCAGATCAGTTCGACCAGACGTCACTTCTACTAGACAGTCCAGTTAATTCGGTGATGGTTTTATCAATACACCCAGGGGCGTATGTGGGTCAGATATTCTGACAAGAGTTATGTTCAAAACGTTTCCCTACGGACCGAAATGTGCATCTAACAGGTGTATCACAGAATTACACCATACATAGCACTGCCAAAGAAAGAAAAACAAGAATATATTGGTTACATAACGCAGAAGGCTACTGTTCTGTGTCCGCCTATGTCCAATGCCCATTTATTCCTTCACGTGATTAGTGTAGATACGACGATACACTGGTACAGGTACTACATTCTGTAACTTTGTTGCATATATTGTTTATTATAAATCATGGTATGTCGATATTCACCTGATTTAATTATCAATTAGTGGCTTATGATTTTCCGTCGAAAATCTGTAATACGGCGTTAACACATCAATAACATATAAAGTGTATATGAATCGTATGAAGGTGTGGGTGATAATGAAATTCTATCACAAATTCAGGGAAGAATACCGAAATCCCCAGAGCTACATACTGATTGACTCTTTTTCTTCATTCTTTTACCTCTGACTGTGGCAAAAAGTAATACAACGCAATAATCAATTAAATATAAATATCAATCATATATTTTTTTTTAAATTTGATAGCAAGTGCGTTAAAAATTCTTTAAAGTGTTGACTTTAGCCTCCTTACTAGTTTTCTAAATTGCTGCTTACTAACTGTACATAGTATTTTTCTTGTATATTTTCCATGAATCCAGATTAGTTCTGCAAAATGTTAGACGGTAGATCTCTTTCAATGATGATTTGATGACATCACGTACATATATCACACTGAAAAAAGACATGTTTCAGGCTATTCGGCAAGACCAGCTTACTTTTACTCAAATGAATAAGATGATATTATATGGAGAGAAAAAAACAAGTGGATACCGAAGTGTCAAGAAAGCCATAATACTCAAAATCATGGGAACTTAGGCTTGATATGATATAAACAAAGGAAGCAAATTACATGGAGACCATTAGAAATAAGACTAGGTGTGCCGGAAAGGTTAGCGGCTTTTGCTCCATCGATGACACCTTCAGTAGGTCATATGTTACATCAACCTTCATATTACACAATAGAGTCCCGTCTCTAGAATGTTGTATCGTTTATAACAAGATGCCCATGGGCCTTAACGGTCACCTGAGTCCTACAGTATTTATTTTTGTTGTTGAAATATCTACCAATTTGAGTAAAAAATTGTTAGAAAGTATAACGTTAACTTAAGTTTGTCAGGACCATGAGCTGATCATTCCTAGACCGATTTTCAGTTAGATCGGCCTATTAGAACTTGTTTTTTAAGTATGAAATAGGTATTTTGAAAATGGCGGCCTTGGCGGCCATATTGATTTCTGATTGACCCGAAAAATAACAACACTTTGTTAGGACCATAAGTCGATCATTCCTACAAAGTTTCAGTTTAATCGGCCTAGCGGAACTTGACTTTAAGTTTGAAATTGGGTTTTGTCAAAATGGCGGCCGTGGCGGCCATATCGGATTTCTGAATGACCCGAAAAATAACAACACTTTGTCAGGACCATGAGTCGATCATTCCTACAAAGTTTCAGTTCAATCGGCCTAGCAGAACTTGACTTTATGTTTGAAATTGTTTTTCAAAATGGCGGCCTTGGCGGCCATATTGGATTTCTGAATGACCCGAAAAATAACAACACTTTGTCAGGACCATAAGTCGATCATTCCTACAAAGTTTCAGTTTAATCGGCCTAGCGGAACTTGACTTTAAGTTTGAAATTGTTTTTTTTTTCAAAATGGCGGCATTGGCGGCCATATTGGATTTCTGAATGACCCGAAAAATAACAACACTTTGTCAGGACAATAAGTCGATCATTCCTACAAAGTTTCAGTTCAATCGGCCTAGCGGAACTTGACTTTAAGTTTGAAATTGTTTTTTTTTTCAAAATGGCGGCCCTGGCGGCCATATTGGATTTCTGAATGACCCGAAAAATAACAACACTTTGTCAGGACAATAAGTCGATCATTCCTACAAAGTTTCAGTTCAATCGTCCTAGCAGAACTTGACTTTAAGTTTGAAATACTTTTTCAAAATGGCGGCCGTGGCGGCCATATCGGATTTCTGAATGACCCGAAAAATAACAACACTTTGTCAGGACCATAAGTCGATCATTCCTACAAAGTTTCAGTTCAATCGGCCTAGCAGAACTTGACTTTAAGTTTGAAATACTTTTTCAAAATGGCGGCCGTGGCGGCCATATCGGATTTCTGAATGACCCGAAAAATAACAACACTTTGTCAGGACCATAAGTCGATCATTCTTACAAAGTTTCAGTTCAATCGGCCTAGCGGAACTTGACTTTAAGTTTGAAATTGGGTTTTTTCAAAATGGCGGCCGTGGCGGCCATATTTGATTTCCGATCGACCCGAAAAATAACAATACTTTGTCAGGACCATGAGTCGATCATTCCTACAAAGTTTCAGTTCAATCGGCCTAGCGGAACTTGACTTTAAGTTTGAAATTGTTTTTTTTTCAAAATGGCGGCCTTGGCGGCCATATTGGATTTCTGAATGACCCGAAAAATAACAACACTTTGTCAGGACAATAAGTCGATCATTCCTACAAAGTTTCAGTTTAATCGGCCTAGCGGAACTTGACTTTAAGTTTGAAATTGTTTTTTTTTTCAAAATGGCGGCCCTGGCGGCCATATTGGATTTCTGAATGACCCGAAAAATAACAACACTTTGTCAGGACAATAAGTCGATCATTCCTACAAAGTTTCAGTTTAAACGGCCTAGCGGAACTTGACTTTAAGTTTGAAATTGTTTTTTTTTTCAAAATGGCGGCCTTGGCGGCCATATTGGATTTCTGAATGACCCGAAAAATAACAACACTTTTTCAGGACCATGAGGCGATCATTCCTACTAAGTTTCAGTTCAATCGGCCTAGCAGAACTTGACTTTATGTTTGAAATTGTTGGTCAAAATGGCGGCCTTGGCGGCCCTATTGGATTTCTGAATGACCCGAAAAATAACAACACTTTTTCAGGACCATGAGTCGATCATTCCTACAAAGTTTCAGTTCAATCGGTCTAACAGAACTTGACTTTAAGTTTGACCCGAAAAATAACAACACTTTTTCAGGACCATGAGTCGATCATTCCTACCAAGTTTCAGTTCAATCGGCCTAGCAGAACTTGACTTTAAGTTTGAAATAGTTTTTCAAAATGGCGGCCGTGGCGGACATATTGGATTTCTGATCGACCCGAAAAATAACAACACTTGGTCAGGGAGATGTCAGTAACCTTCCCATGGAATATTAATGAAATCACTTTGCCAGTATTTCAGTTTAAGTTGAAAATGTAAAATGTTAACGGACGACGGACGACGACGGACGAAGACGGATAGCAATAGGTCACTTGAGCTAAAGCTCATCATGATCAGGTGACCTACAAATTATCAACACAAGTAATAAAGATCATTGGATGCCTGATCCTAAGTTCTCAAGCTTGGGGGAGATCAGCTGATGGTAAAATGTAGTAGAGAAATTCTTTATAAAAACTTAGGGACTGATAGCCAGTCGAATCGCACAAAGAAATAGAATATTTCCCTATGAAATGAGATAATGATTGCGACAATAAAACTTGTGCATATATACATCGACCTACACATAAGGAAACCCTGTGTTGCGAGGTTGTCCGCCAGTAGCTGTTCTGAATCCCCCTCCCCATCACCCTACACATAAGGAAACCCTGTGTTGCGAGGGTGTCCGTCAGTAGCTGTTCTGAATCCCCCCCCCCACCAACCTACACATAAGGAAACCCTGTGTTGCGTGGTTGTCCGTCAGTAGCTGTTCTGAATCCCACTCCCCACCAACCGCTTTTTAATCATCTTCTTTATTTTTTTTAACTTTGATATCAGCTACTTTGAAAAAAGATTGTAGATAGAAATTTTAAATTTTATTGACTAATCTACCAAAGATATCAATGCCTTACTGTTATAGTCATTTAGTCAGCAGGTATGCTGGTCAGATTGGAATGTTAATCTGGGCCCAGTTGTTCAACGGGTGGTTAGCTTAATCACTCTGTGTTGCGAGGTTGTCCGTCAGTAGCTATTCTGAATCCCCATCCCCATCAACCTACACATACGGAAACCCTGTGTTGCGAGGTTGTCCGTCAGTCGCTGTTCTGAATCCCCCTCCCCATCAACCTACACATAAGGAAACCCTGGGGTGCGAGGGTGTCCGTCAGTAGCTGTTCTGAATCCCACTCCCCACCAACCGCTTTTTAATCATCTTCTTTATTTTTTTTAACTTTGATATCAGCTACTTTGAAAAAACATTGTAGATAGAAATTTTAAATTTTATTGACTAATCTACCAAAGATATCAATGCCTTACTGTTATAGTCATTTAGTCAGCAGGTATGCTGGTCAGATTGGAATGTTAATCTGGGCCCAGTTGTTCAACGGGTGGTTAGCTTAATCACTCTGTGTTGCGAGGTTGTCCGTCAGTAGCTATTCTGAATCCCCCTCCCCACCAACCTACACATACGGAAACCCTGTGTTGCGAGGTTGTCCGTCAGTCGCTGTTCTGAATCCCCCTCCCCATCAACCTACACATAAGGAAACCCTGTATGAAATGAGATAATGATTGCGACAATAAAACTTGTGGATATATACATCGACCTACACATAAGGAAACCCTGTGTTGCGTGGTTGTCCGTCAGTAGCTGTTCTGAATCCCACTCCCCACCAACCGCTTTTTAATCATCTTCTTTATTTTTTTTAACTTTGATATCAGCTACTTTGAAAAAAGATTGTAGATAGAAATTTTAAATTTTATTGACTAATCTACCAAAGATATCAATGCCTTACTGTTATAGTCATTTAGTCAGCAGGTATGCTGGTCAGATTGGAATGTTAATCTGGGCCCAGTTGTTCAACGGGTGGTTAGCTTAATCACTCTGTGTTGCGAGGTTGTCCGTCAGTAGCTATTCTGAATCCCCCTCCCCATCAACCTACACATAAGGAACCCCTGTGTTGCGAGGTTGTCCGTCAGTAGCTATTCTGAATCCCCATCCCCATCAACCTACACATACGGAAACCCTGTGTTGCGAGGTTGTCCGTCAGTCGCTGTTCTGAATCCCCCTCCCCATCAACCTACACATACGGAAACCCTGTGTTGCGAGGTTGTCCGTCAGTCGCTGTTCTGAATCCCCCTCCCCATCAACCTACACATACGGAAACCCTGTGTTGCGAGGTTGTCCGTCAGTAGCTGTTCTGAATCCCACTCCCCACCAACCGCTTTTTAATCATCTTCTTTATTTTTTTTAACTTTGATATCAGCTACTTTGAAAAAACATTGTAGATAGAAATTTTAAATTTTATTGACTAATCTACCAAAGATATCAATGCCTTACTGTTATAGTCATTTAGTCAGCAGGTATGCTGGTCAGATTGGAATGTTAATCTGGGCCCAGTTGTTCAACGGGTGGTTAGCTTAATCACTATTTAACGACATTTTTCAACCTTTAATAATTCAGTTAATAAAAACGGTAAAATCTCACAATTTTCCATGTAAATTCACTCTACTAAAAATTTGATATCTAGAAAGTTGTAATTAATTCAATGGTTGCTTTTTAAAGTTACACAAAAATTGAAATTTGCACTAATCACTGATTAAGCTAATCACCTTTTGAACAACAGGGTTCTGATTTTTGTCCATAAAAAACACCATATAATATAAACTTGATATACTGACTTAAGCTTCATATACATGTATCTTATTCACTTAAAAAGCATGCCACAGCAAAAGTACTATTCATCCTTACACCCTACAAAACAACAACACGCAGACAGTAAACGGTCCTGGTGATTAGGGGCGTTATCAATGGGGACACGGCATGGTGTGGACACTTTGATTTACACCAAGTAGGTGTGTGTTGCCTGAGTTATAGTAACAACCACATACACACTGATAGTGTTTGGGTTTGTCCCGGAAAATAAGATAGAAACTGTAACATTTATCGCACTTTTACTAATAAAACAAATGTTGATATACAAAATGGGAATAAAATTAACGTTAGTATTTTGGACAGAAATATTGTCATATGTTGGAAAAAAATATTTAATGCCAGAATCTAAGCATATGCTACAATATACTATTATTTGTCAGGACGTAATTAAAACTGCTGATATTGATCGTAAATATTATTTTGGCTAAGTTAACAGTTGGCGTGATAGGTAAGTTCACCATCGTTCTTCAGATATTAGGGAATACCAAGATTTAAAAAAAACCCCAATAGAACAGCTTATTATAGCTAAAAGCCAATAAACTAACCTCAAACTTAAGATTCCTCATAAATAGGGACGTGAATGGGTAAACATCACGAACTGTTTGAGATACAGATTTGTTATAACATTATCATGTATGTATAATGTCATTAAACACGTGTCTACAATGACGTGTATCCATTGTGTATGATGACTTCATCATGCGTGTTCCATGGTTTTACCACTTTTGTAACAAATGAAATGTTTATCCTTTTTTCTTTCTTTAAACCTTGCACTATCTCTATACGTTAGGTTTTTACCAGTGATATTTTGTATCCATGTCGACTCGGATACTGCACATTGTATCAAGTGTTTTAAATCTGCTTCTAGTGGAAATACTGCATAGGTGAAGGGAAATTGTTATTTAAATATTTGTGTGTCACATGGCTGGCAGTAAGGCTGGTCAGTATGAAGACTATACTTATAACATATACGTTTTTGACATGAATTTTTGTTCTGGTTGCAATATTTGTTAATAAGTCTATAAGTTTCATTAGAAAAACAGAGTTTAATAAATACCTCGATATGTTTGAGATGGCTAACGAGATAATAGGTCTATTTCTCTAGAACATATTGAAAGGCTATTCGACTTTCGAATATCATGTCCATCAGCAGTAATCGACACTGTCCTATTTCATCAGTATATATATTTAACACTGTCCTATTTCAGCAGTATATATGTTTAACACTGTCCTATTTCAGCAGTATATATATTTAACACTGTCCTATTTCAGCAGTATATACGTTTAACACTGTCCTATTTCAGCAGTATATATATTTAACACTGTCCTATTTCAGCAGTATATATCTTTTTAACACTGTCCTACTTTATCAGTATGTATATGTATATCTACAAACACTGTCCAATTTAATTAGTATATGCACATATAAATATATTTAACACTATCATATTTCATCAGTATTTTTATATTTAGCACTGTCTTGTGTCATCAGTAAACATATTTAACACTGTCTTGTGTCATCACTAAACATATTCAACACTGTCTTGTGTCATCACTAAACATATTTAACACTGTCTTGTGTCATCAGTAAACATATTTAACACTGTCTTGTGTCATCAGTAAACATATTTAACACTGTCTTGTGTCATCAGTAAACATATTTAGCACTATCTTGTGTCATCAGTAAACACATTTAACACTGTCTTGTGTCATCAGTAAACATATTTAACACTGTCTTGTGTCATCAGTAAACATATTTAACACTGTCTTGTGTCATCTGTAAACACATTTAACAGTCATGTGTCATCAGTAAACATATTTAACACTGTCTTGTTTCATCAGTAAACACATTTAACACTGTCTTGTGTCATCAGTAAACAAATTTAACACTGTCTTGTGTCATCTGTAAACACATTTAACAGTCATGTGTCATCAGTAAACAGATTTAACACTGTCTTGTTTCATCAGTAAACATATTTAACACTGTCTTATGTCATCAGTAAACACATTTAACACTGTCTTGTGTCATCAGTTAATATATAAAACACTGTCTTGTGTCATCAGTAAACATATTTGACACTGTCTTGTGTCATCAGTAAACATATCTAACACTGTCTTGTGTCATCAGTAAACATATTTAGCACTATCTTGTGTCATCAGTAAACACATTTAACAGTCTTGTGTCATCAGTAAACATATTTAGCACTGTCATGTGTCATTAGTAAACATATTTAACACTGTATTGTGTCATCAGTTAACATATTTAGCACTGTCATGTGTCATCAGTAAACATATTTAACACTGACTTGTGTCATCAGTAAACATATTTAACACAGTCTTGTGTCATCAGTAAACATATTTAACAATGTCTTGTGTCATCAGTAAACATATTTAACCCTGTCTTGTGTCATCAGTAAACATATTTAGCACTGTCATGTGTCATCAGTAAACATATTTAACACTGACTTGTGTCATCAGTAAACATATTTAACACAGTCTTGTGTCATCAGTAAACATATTTAACAGTCTTGTGTCATCAGTAAACACATTTAACACGGTCTTGTGTCATCAGTAAACATATTTAACAATGTCTTGTGTCATCAGTAAACATATTTAAAACTGTCTTGTGTCATCTGTAAACACATTTATCAGTCATGTGTCATCAGTAAACATATTTAACACTGACTTGTGTCATCAGTAAACATATTTAACACCTTCTTGTGTCATCAGTAAACATATTTAACACCTTCTTGTGTCATCAGTAAACATATTTAACAGTCTTGTGTCATCAGTAAACACATTTAACACGGTCTTGTGTCATCAGTAAACATATTTAACAGTCTTGTGTCATCAGTAAACACATTTAACAGTGTCGTGTGTCATCAGTAAACACATTTAACACTGTCTTGTGTCGTCAGTAAACATATTTAACACTGTCTTGTGTCGTCAGTAAACATATTTAACACTGTCTTGTGTCGTCAGTAAACATATTTAACACTGTCTTGTGTCGTCAGTAAACATATTTAACACTGTCTTGTGTCATCCGTAAACATATTTCAAACTGTCTTGGGTCATCAGTAAACACATTTAACACTGTCTTGTGTCATCAGTAAACAAATTTTACACTGTCTTGTGTCATCAGTAAACATATTTTACACTGTCTTGTGTCATCAGTAAACATATTTAACACTGTCTGGTGTCATCAGTAAACATATTTAACACTGTCTTGTGTCATCAGTAATCAGTTAATATATTAAACACTGTCTTGCGTCATCAGTAAACATATTTAGCACTGTCTTGTGTCATCAGTAAACACATTTAACACTGTCTTGTGTCATCAGTAAACATATTTAACACCTTCTTGTGTCATCAGTAAACATATTTAACACTGTCTTGTGTCATCAGTAAACATATTTAACACTGTCTTGTTTCATCAGTAAACATATTTAACATTGTTATCAGTAGACATAATGAATGCTACCTTACAGAAGTTATTCGTCACATGTAATCGATTTTTCTGTCATAGCGCGAGACAATAAAAATGAAATATCAATTTCTTACATTAAACATTGTAAGTGCTTCTGATACATAAGGTTTATTAGACATTATCAGCAACAATGACAATGTATATTTATATGATTAGTATGCAAATCGATTCATACATTAATTACGTAAAATGCACATGCAAAACAAGAAGAACTTGACAAGGTTCTGTTTAATGATATATTAACTGATTTGTAATGTACAATGAGATGATGCATTCTTCTTAAATGTCTGAAGGCTATACTCAAAGGTACTTAAGACATTCGAGGCCCACATTAAAGTGTTATTACATCATAATATGAAAAGCTAGA
This sequence comes from Mizuhopecten yessoensis, assembly GCF_002113885.1. Lineage (NCBI taxonomy): Eukaryota > Metazoa > Mollusca > Bivalvia > Pectinida > Pectinidae > Mizuhopecten > Mizuhopecten yessoensis. Next base: position 173,453 of record NW_018404217.1, on the reverse strand, counting down.
CAAGGTACTTTGACCTTCAATATGCGCCTGGAAAACAATGCACCAAATGTAATTGGTAGGTAAGAGAGAAAGGCCGATAGAAATTTCAATGTAACACTGGCGCCAGCAAATCATTCTTGGTTTGTCTTATATCCCCTAAATAGAAAACAGACAAAAACTTCTTATTATGCGGAAACTCAAAATTTCGATAAATGTATTAAATAACTGATGACTAATTTTGAAAGAAACACAAGAACGTAAGCATTGAGCGGATCCATTCCAATCTAAGTATATAATAAGATAAGGTTAAATTGAAATACCTTTCATTTTGAGGTAAAGCTATTTTTATGGTACCTGTCTAATCCTAAATGTAACAGAAAGGTTCGTTTGAGAGACGTTTCAATGAAATCTTATAAAAAGTACCTTTTTGAATGGTCTGCATTCCACTATGTCCCTAATAAAATGTTGCTCACTTGTTCTGACAAAGGTTTATTTGAATGCAAGGAACAATGTAATGTTCCGAATATGTCAAGGCCATCATTTATCAAAAATGAACGTCTGGAGATCCCTTGATGACGACTGTTGACGGTAAGAGCTAATAGACTATAATGAACACATTTTACCGGTACATCTACTATCATTATTCACCAAAAATGTATGTATAACATGACACCGGCATACAAACTGTTCAGTATCGCTTGAAGCCGTTGTAACAGACAGTGACCTTATGGGCATATTTCTGGATCGATGGCTGTCTATATTAGTGTCTCGAATGAAACAATCATTACTATAGTATGTACAAATTTGAAATATGTAAATGACCTTGCCTTGTTTGCTTATACATTGTATTATGTTTTTGTGTCGATATTCTAACCCAAATATGTTATGGTGATTATAGGTTTTCGTACCAATATGACATTTGAATATGGCCAGAATATTGCTTTAGAATCGTTATTAATTATTTGTTAATCATTAAATGTATGATGCTTAATTTGCATTTATCATTCCAAAATACATTGTTAATACACATAATATTTGTAATGCATTCTATCTTATAAATGACATGAGCCCTATCAATGTATATATGGGAACAGGAAAGATATAGAGAAGGTTACAATATGTAGTGTTCCTAGTCTCTGTACTGATACGTAGAGCACGTGTGAAATGTAATGGTGGGCTGAGACAATGCTAAGCAGTTTACATAACATAACACAAAATGTTGGTTAAGTAGTTAGTTCAGATTAAGATACAGACAGACAGACACGTTGACAAATGATAATTGGCGAGCCAAAAATGGAAAGCAGAACTTATTTATTGCAAAGTGTACTCCTAAAGCACTGATAAATGTATACGTTTGTAAGGTCTAGCTTGTTTCACCTTACCTCTGCAATCTTATGATTGTAATAAACAGTTTTCATAATTGAATAAAATACTGTTTCAACTACATGTACCTTCGATAACTGTTCATTTGAACAATGATTTGTAAAATAGTGTTTATGAATTTATAGATAGAAGAAAAAGAAGTTGCTGTGTAGCTGAAATAAATCACTAGCTTCCATTAAGTTGGTTGTTGCTGTGTAGCTGAAATAAATCACCAGCTTCCACTAAGTTGGTTGTTGCTGTGAAGCTGGAATAAATCCCTAGCATCCACTAAGTTGGTTGTTGCTATGTAGCTGAAATAAATCACTAGCTTCCACTAAGTTGGTTGTTGCTGTGTAGCTGAAATAAATCACTAGCTTCCACTAAGTTGGTCGTTGATGTGTAGCTGGAATAAATCACTAGCTTCCACTAAGTTGGTTGTTGCTGTGTAGCTGAAATAAATCACTAGCTTCCACTAAGTTGGTTGTTGCTGTGTAGCTGAAATAATCACTAGCTTCCACCCAGTTGGTTGTTGCTGTTTTACATTGAATACCTATTTAAGAATACATAACATTAAGTTGTTTTGTTATGTTATGGAGGGCGTAAAGGCATTTTCCCTATTTGATATTATTTACATATGCTTTAGAACACTGAAGTCGTAGATTCTTCGTTTTCATATTGTCTTTAACCACTGATTTATTTTATTTGGCGTGTTTTGGCTTTCAGCATTCTTAAACAAATTTCCCAAATAGGAACTTCATTTCTTCGCATTTTGAATGATAATACCATGATATATATTTATGATTCCTTATTTGTACATCGATACTTAAAGTACATATACATAACTCAAATGTTTGTGATACTTTTGTTGCTTTTATTTGAAAACAAATCTTTAATCTCCTTAAAAACATTACATGACAAGGACACTTTATATCAACATACAAACCCTACTTGTAATGTTCCATGATAGACTCAGTATTAATGTGAACTGGACAGGTGTCTAGTTACTATAAATACCATAACTATAATACGGTTGTAAACTGTAATAATCGGGTCTGCTTTTGCCTGCGGACAATCGACCAGGAAAAGACATCGTTAATTACAGGTTAAATATGACACCTATCCAATAAGTCTGACACACCTGTCATCTTGATCAGACCCTTGTCACCTCAGGAGTTTATCCCTTAATTCAGCTTAGCAGTAATAACATCGACTCAATTAACAATTAGAAACCCTGGCGATTTATTATCAATAAGTTGGTTCGATTATAATTGTATATCCTTATATCAATACACTGCATTGTGTTGTTCTGTTACAAACGGTATTTGTAGTTTCATGCCCTTGTCACAGCTACAGATCATTAAGCCTTAAGTCAAGGTTCTGTTTAGTTCAACAAAATAAAGACAAATATCAAGGCTATTTCAAACGTATCTGGGCATTACCGCGTAAGTTGGATATTTCCTGATTCGATCACGTAATGCGGTAAATTGTAGCGTAATAGTCCAGTACAGTATATTATGAATATCATCATGTAAAAAAATATATAAGTACACCAATGGGTCAACAATGTTTTTCAATTTTGTTTAGCTCGTAAACATTAATGTTATATACTATAAAACGATTAAATCTGATTATTTGGGTAGCGCAAAACATCTTGATACAGTATATGCATTGACAGATTATATAGATGTATAATATATGTACATAATAATATATACTGTATTAACGAACGGTTGAAAACGTCAAATCCTTTAACGCTGAAAACATGGTCGATGTATAACAATGCATTTAATGAGGCATCATGAAAATAAAACACCTTGTGTATGTAACATATTTGTAAAGGTGAAATTAGTTATTAGTCATAGGATATTGTATTAGCCATATGATGTTGCCAGGGCGGAAAGGTAATTTTTCATTACAGACAGAGTTTCACGTACTAGTGTACGCCATTAGATTGAACAATTCAGTTGTCTGTCTCACATCAGGTGTGTCTCCTTTGATCTACATAATATATCAAAGCAAGCGACAATAACACGACAGACAATAAATCACCATATCAAAATACGCATGCATGCTGTTGAAGGTCAATTTCGGTTATTACCACAAGCGCAGCTTTATACAACAAACACACTGTGATACAAAACACTATGCAGTCAGGTAAAGTGGCAGAACATTGTATAATATACACACGTGGTGAAATCAAATCGATGACAAGGTCAATGTCATATACCGATGCTTCAATTATATGAGTAATAAGTAAAGAGCGTTATATTGCTGTAGAGAGAGTAATTCGGGTCAGGCAGTGCTGAATTTTTAAACAAATATAGATTAAGAATTAAAACAGCACGATACTGTTTATCGCGTTTTTAAACTGAAGAACTATTGCCTCATGCATGTAAAAACCATAATGTTATGCGCATATCTCACATGAAACATGTTGTTTCAATTCTGTTTTTCCAAATCATTCAAAACGTCGAGATGAAAAATGCAATAATGTTGATTGATTGATTGATAGGTTTATATTTGCATAAATTCGCGAGAAACTTTAATATCGATTTGAATAATCACCAAAATTATTCTTCTATATTAAGAACAATAGAAGGGAAATTTTATAAAATATTTTGTGATTTTAATTTTGAAGCGCATTCGCCCGTAATATATGATTTACACGATTAATCTATGTTTAATCATACATAAATTGTTTTTATTTTTGAATGATGCAAAGTTACATATTATCATATTTCCATTATTAAATGCTATTAAAAAGTACAGCTGAAGTTTAAACAGATTCTTGGAACGTAAACTATATTCCGCAAGGATTTTGGAATTTCAATAAGGAAGCTAGGAATGTTGAAATTCTGATTGAAATTATAACCTAGTTAAAAGGTAATTGTACGTAATAAAACTTAGTGATATCTGCGACACTCAGTAGACTATGAAGGTAAAATTTCCAATGTTCATCAAGTCAACAAAGCACAAGAAATCAAAAGTCGAATATCTGATGCAACCAAATGAAAGGATTCACAAACATTAAAAACATCCCGTACAAACATTTTATTTGAAAATGAACCCCGTTTGTAAAAGTGTAGAAGGCTGTTACAACAGTATTGTGATACTATACACTACCCCAGACGTTATATATATGGAGTTGAAAATCTACCTCCTGCAAAACATTTTTTCTTCTTTCAAACTAATTGTAATTTCCATTCTGTACATCGCTAATATGCTGCCAAACCGAAGGAACGTCTTTTTTTCTTCATAAAAGGAGATTTTTTTCCCACCAAAGTCAAACAATGTTAAACACATGTGGCCATGAACCTCTTCTGGAGAGCATTAAGTCAAAAATCTAATACATACTGTGGACGATGTGATGGAATTTTCGGGTTGCCAATATTTTAATTAATTTTTATTGGGTGATGTGCCTGTGGTAAGATTTTCCATCAATTTGATTGTATAATTATGGTGACACAATGTAACCCTCTCTTGGCCTTCATGGACTTTTTTCAGAAAATGTTACAAAGACTTTATTAGTGTTTTTCATTTTACTTTCAGATATATCGGAGAATAGCTGTCTTGAAACCTCGAGAGAAATATTGACCGTGTCTATTACATATACCATGCCGAACGTGACAGACAATCAAACGAAACTTGGAAATACAGCTCTGTGAAGACTGGAGGCATTGTTTTATTGTCGTCATCATGAGCACTTTGGGAAAGCATGTTCTTTTTCCTTAAAATGATTGGCGTTTGGCGTATGCTCCTTATTGTTTGTTTCATATCAATCCGCATTTTCTATAAGAACCTCCTGGATTTGACATAGATTAATATGGCGGCTGTCATCTACGAAGCAGAACTATCCCTCACAGAATACCTGCGCCCGTATTCATGAAACCGTTCTCATGCTCAAACATGATTTGAGTGCTCAAGTCAACTTTCTTGTAACCTGCTTAATTCACGTAACATGTAACATGGTCAAAACGTCAAGTGTAAACATTAAAAACAGTAATAAGCTTAAAGTCTTTCAAAATTTCTTACATATCTTTGACAAAATATGGTTTTTATATTAATTTACCACTGGCACAAGAAATTAGGCTTGAGCATAGAATCTGGATTTGAGAATGAGAACGGTATCATGGATACGGGCCCTGGTCTTTTTCGCCATAAAATTGTTTTCAATGATATCTGTATAAGTTTTGACTTTGTTCATTTCTTGTCCTAGTTTCGATTCTGAGTTACGGGTTGCGGTTTTGTTTTATTCGGTATTGTTTTCCTTTAGAATGTTCAAGCGTTCATGTTGAGAGATTGTATAAAAATGAGTTTATAAGCTATAAGACATAGCTCTATGAAAATATTTAATTGTGTTTTATCATTAAGTGCGTCAATGTGATGTTTCGTGGTATGATTGATATATTATTTGATTCGTGCACTTGGTGGCACTCATACACTAGAAATGAACCCACTAACAAGTGTGCTCGTTCTGATTTGCATTTTATGTTTATACTTGATAGTCGATTTAAATAAACGATATTCCGTTATAGCGCAACTTTCATAAAATCTATAATTAAGTTTAATTAAACTGCGCCTTTGTGCATTAAACAATAAACATGTCTACTTAAGGTGATATTGGGTTATGTGTCGTTAACAATCAAAGCTGATTCAAAAGGATAACTGTGACATATAAAACATTTGTTTAACAGATCTTGATAGAGCTTGTTGATGAGAATGTGTAAGTTAAATGTGACTCTTTGATTGACTGACGAAGGTTTACACCCATTAATGTCGTATAACATTATAGCGATACGTAGTGGTACGGACATTATCTCGGGACCGTGACAAAGCCGCAACTAGGAAGAGTTGGACACAGAAGATTTAAATAAAACCAACAGAAATTAATAATAAGTGTCAACGTATTTATAAAACGCTGCAATCATAGAGATCTAACTGTAACATTTACATGACAGAGTAAGAGTAAAGAACAACAGTTAACACGTGAACAGTGGAGCAGTGATCTTTTAAAAGTCATAACGTTTACATACATGTACATTGACAATAAAGAGGTACCTTTACTATTATGTACGTCCTTTATTTAATTTGCAATAGGCAACAAAGCCTTTGTGCTTTACACACAGTTAAACGTAACAATGACATGATGGCAATAATAAATACATATTTGCTCTCAAATATTGAGGGCATTTACATGAATTTTATAGCACATTCACAAGGAACATATTCATTCACAATAGTAAGCCTGAACACAGGATGCAATAGACTTTAACAAAAAATTAATGCGAAGCGAAGGATGCAAGAAATTAATTTGAGTTACACATTAAACAAAATTCAATGTCTCATTTCATTTGCTTTGTAAATAAACATAGCTAAATTTCTAATAATAAAATTGTTTTCTGAAGAAACAACTACATGTACAATAACATTTGCCCATTTTTGGTCTACAGTAATATTACTTTTTCAAAATGTTTGATCCAATTTCAGAGTATAACGGGCATTCCATAACAAAATTAGTTACCATCTTCAATTTTAATACACACACTACAATATCGCATTTCTGCAGGTATTGGGTTAGGTATATGCTATCTCCCTGCTTCTATATTTAATCTATGGGAAGATATGTGAAGCGCTGTTAAATATTTTCGATTTTTTTTTAACGTTTACTATATCAAGATATTTCTTATAACCAAACTCATTTGATAAAAGTATATAACATCTTGCTCTTGGCGAGTCAACAACTAACTTTGCCCAGTTGATCACAAGTGACGTTTCCGCTCGTGTATAAAGGTCACCATTGACTGACTGGACTAAAACGTTCTTCTGCTTATGAACAATATTTAACCAATGTTTCATAATTTTAACGTATCATTTAAATTTAAGGGGAAGACAACCTAGTTCTCCATAAAAAAATCGTTTTGCGTAGAAGATTTAACTCCAAGTAACCGGTTACAAAATTTCAAGTGCAGTTTCCAGTGCAGACTGTATAGTCCACAAAAAACAACACTGTGATTTCCTTTGAAATCAAGCGCTGTGGTGACTAGGAAACAAACTTTAAAGACCAATAAAAGAAACTTCTGTGATGGCACAGGAAACAAACCCTATTTCTCATGAAACGAACTACTATGACGTACCGCACAACAGACGGGTGGTCAGTTGACCAAGTGGATAGCGCATTCGCCTTTCACTAAGGCGGCCAGAGTTCGATTCCGTGATCGGACATGAAAAGGTATTAGGTCACCAGCATGACCACGTTGGTTTAGAACCCCCTTGCGCTAACATCTTGGCCAACAAGTGATTAATATAAGTTGAAATAAAAACTTTCATAAATGTTGTTAAGTTTATATTCTACATATATCAGAAAACAAATACTCTGATATCCAAAGAAACTAACTACTGCGGTGTTTCAGAAAACAACCTATTATGATGCTCAATGAAAGGCAATATGTAGTAGCATCATGCGTGATCTATAGAACATTATGCGTTGACATTGAGATATATAAATAGGTATTTCGTAAATAAAATTCTCGACTATAATAAATTCTGAGTAAGAATGAAACTATTTAAACACAAATATGTAAAACATTGATTTGATTACTTAATCTGCTCTGTACGTCTCATGGCGTTGAACATCGATCATTATTGTAAAAAGAACTATACTTTCGCAAGATTACCTTTGTTGTGGTTTCGATGATAAATATATTTGATAAAGTTGAAAAGTTGACATATGAAGGAGGTCAAGTAATCTTATATGTCCCCAGGGAAAGTAGCGAGCTGTGGTCGGAGTGGTAAACATCAACAATTAACGTCATTAGAAACCTGTTTAAAACGGATCCTCTTTGGCAATCCAAGTGTTGGATCTTTCGTGTGACGGAAAGGACACAAACCCCGACAGACCAAGGGTATTCAGGTGTCAAACGTCACATTAAGTGTCCTTGACGACCCACCTAGTTCGCATGACGTTGAAGGTCATTTAACATCCGGCTGCCTGGTACAGCTCTATCTGTAATGGCATAATACGAGCAGTTTTTCCTCAAACAGGATGTCTGACGTCACAAAAACAACCCTTACAATGACCAGCATTTTTTTTGACTAGTTGGGGTACGGGGGAATTAAACTTCATGGAACTCTTCTGGACAAGATTTTATCATCTTGTACCGTGTCTGTTCGCAATTAAAACTTGGAAAGGCTAATGAAAATCGCCTGAGTACAATGGTTTTTATAGAGAAGCGTTCACTTTAACACTTCAAGCACTTTAGGCCTGATAGAGAAACAGTCAATGTAATACAACCAAATACTAGATATGATAACAGGAAATGTTAAACTTAAATAAGAACATTTACAATAAACAATGTAACACCTGAAAGAAGCTGGGTATGTCAATCCATACCCTTTGAATCGGCTTAATGGTAGTTTCATTGGAGATAAATGACTGATGCCCTGCCCAAATCGTGTTGTCCCTGTTTCTACTTAACTGGAGTGGGGGTTTTAGCTTTCGGTACACCTAAACTCATTGACGTTTTCGGAGAAATGTTCTAAGAAGATTGTAAATCATCAAATGTATTCATTTTATCATGGTCTTGTTGTTTTTTAATACCGTTTCCTGAATGCTGTTAGATTCCTGATTAATTGAGGGCTCTTTTCTGACACATTATGATAATGTGGGGCTAACTACAGTGTACCAGGAAAAGCAGGTTTCACGTATATTTTTACGCCTACTGAAAAAGTGAAAGGACCTGTTTATATTAATGATCTGGTTAATTGGTCATCTAAATAAGGAAAAAGCAAAAAAAGTCTCTAGTACACAGTGAACACGTGAATTCTGAACCCAACTCTCTACTATCCAGTGAACACGTATATTCTGAACCCAAATCTCTACTATCCAGTGAACACGTATATTCTGAATCCAAATCTCTACTATCCAGTGAGCACATGTATTCTGAACCCAAGTCTCTCGTACCTAGTGAACACGTGTTTTCTGACTTCAAGTATCTACTCTGCAGTGGATTTTTCACGAAGGGCACTTCTAGATACTGGTTGAATACTATATAACTTCATTTTCGATTAACTATAAATAAAATTGTTTAAGTGCATGTCAGTAAGCTTTGTTGAAAATTTCTTCAAGTGAAAGAGTTTTTAATATTATCAGAACAACAATTGGAAACATTGTACTGACAAGAAACTAGAAGTACTAAATATCTTGCAGTAGAAGACAGCTTTGCATTTCGTATACATTTTACAACTAAAACATAATTGCGTTTGAAGCAAATATATTTATACAGTCGCCATAACTGGTGCATGTTGAGACACTACTCGGTTTCCTTGTTCCATTGATGTTATATTACATATCTTAATCGGTAATGTAATGACAGGGGACATCAGCATCGCTGATGATACTAACTTAAATGTTAAAGGACAGAAATACTAATGAGACCTTCTTTTGTATTCCAAAACCCTTCTGGATGCTGTGACGGACTCTGTTAGAAATCAGGCGACAAACGTGCAGACGTTCAGGTAGATACGCGTTCTGACCAGGCTAGCGCTTCTTTCCCTAACCACACTACAAGGAAGTAGCTTATATATTTTCATCAAGTTAGTTGGTATAAGTAAATTAGGATTGCACGAAATTAAATGACAACTCATTTAATATGAAAAAGGATTAGTATCTATGAGTAAGATAATGACATGCACTACAGGACTCTTTCAAAAAATTGTCGGATAGCTTAAGTTATATGCATTATGTATGCCAATAAAATACTTAGTAATGTGTTTTGTTTATCGGACTGGCTTCAATCGAAAGTGTAGGTATTTGATGAGAAACTTTGTGATGAGTTTTACATCTGATAAAAACAAATAAACGCTTCTAGAGGACTTTTGAGTGGGGTCTTGTTTTTGTATCACAGCGTTTGCTTGTTTTGTTTTCCGAAATTGACTTCGAGTTTTGATTTGATTACTTAATCTGCTCTGTACGCCTAATGGCGTTGAACATCGATCATTATTGTAAAAAGCACTATACTTTCGCAAGATTACCTTTGTTGTGGTTTCGATAATAAATATATTTGATAAAGTTGAAAAGTTGACATATGAAGGAGGTCAAGTAATCTTATATATGTGTAGACGATGTGTGGTTGGTTTAAATCAGCTCTTTGCCTGAATAATGAGATGCGATAAGATTATTCCCGATAATCGTTTACAAAATATCCATCATGGTTTTGTTTCTTCGTTATTCATCATGGCATATGTTTGTTCTATAAGTGACCCATGCAGACCCTTGTTAACGATACGAACTTCACCAATAGAAAGTGTGAGTGATAGCCTAGATTTGGAGGGATAAATTAATGTCCAACATGGAAAATAAATGGCTTCACTCAATTTTATTATGCTCATACAGTGGAAATATCTTTGACTGTTCAAGCGTTGACTGCCTTTCGTGTGAAAGCGAGTGTAAAAACAACAAACGTGACAAAGCGAGTGCCAGTGACCATGAGGACACTGCACATGAAGATGATTGGTCGATTTAAATATCAAGTTTTTTTTCTATCTTCGGGTTTTGACTCATCTTTTTTAAACCAATTTATTTTTAAATTCAAAAATGTAAAGAATGAACATTTGTTTCTGCCGAACAATTACAGTACATTTAAATGATAAATAGTCGTTTGTTCTGGGCGTGCATTATTCCAGTATTAAATTAGTAAAGGTTAGCAAATTATTGTTTCTGTTTGCATATACTAAAGGTACGGTTCATACAGTGTATAGATCCTCGATGCGGTTCATGTGAAACGTGCACATGCATATTTTAGGGACATAAGGCAATACAAAGAAAAATATCTTGAAAATTCCCTTTTTTCACTGCAAACTAACACTTTCTATGTCAGAGTTAATCGGTGTTTGCTCATATCTTGATGAAAAAAAAAAAGATAAAAAAAAATGATGTGTTTTGTTGATTTTTTGTCGATTTGCATCATTTTTATTATTTATTATACAGACAACCGGATATGAGCCAGTTGCTGTTAATTTTGTTTGTTTGTTTGCGACCAATAAGAAACGTTTATTAATTGGTTTCCAGGTGCACAAACATCCTAAAAACTGAACAATGCTTGTACATGTAGAAAGGTAGAATTAAATGATATATTGGAAGAGGTTTTTCGTCTTAATTCCTTATATTTTCTAAGTAGATAACATGTATGAGATTTTAGTTAGCTTACGATTCACCTTCGACTATATTGACATTAGACTATTATACAATATGTTAAAATAACCCTATGAGTATCTCGAAATCCGCTTTCGGAAGTTACAAAATTTCCATATTAGGTTATCTTTTTGACCAAGAACCAGTATTATAGAGTCAATAATCAGCTAATTCAATATTAACCCAATTGTTACTACGATATCTCCAACAATGGTCAGAGGGGCCCAAGGACGAGCTGGGGCTTGTTTGTTAGACAGAACGTAAAGTTCTGTAAAAATGGAGGGTAATCGATACAAATGTGTGTAAAGATAGAAACACACTGACATATTACGTAAACATTGTGTTCATCTGAAACACACTGACATATTACGTAAACATTGTGTACATCTGAAACACACTGACATATTACGTAAACATTGTGTACATCTGAAACACACTGACATATTACGTAAACATTTTGTACATCTGAAACACACTGACATATTACGCAAACATTTTGTACATCTGAAACGCACTGACATATTACGTAAACATTGTGTACATCTGAAACACACTGACATATTACGCAAACATTTTGTACATCTGAAACGCACTGACATATTACGTAAACATTTTGTACATCTGAAACACAAATTAACCATACAGAGTTACAGTTTCTTGAAAATATGACAATGCGTTACCTGTGCATCAAATGGCTGTTACTGATAACAATGACAACATTTGGTATTCAGATTGCTCTTGATCTAATTAAGTGTAACGGACAGGACAAAGAAACCTTTGTCAAAATATTCATTTTGAAACAATGTGGGTTTTTTAATTTGATGAAGTGATTTATTGTTTTAGACAATTGAATAAATACCTACCTCATTGTTTTTGATAACCTATCCCCAAGGATTTCGCCAACCTATTTCCAATGTCGGACTATATCATTGTGACGATTAAGTGCATGTGGATAATTTAATGAATTCCTTCCTAAACTAGAACAGTGTGTGTACAATACTATTGCTTTACATTCAAGAGTTAATGAAGAAAGTTTTCGTACCATTAAACAATCAAAAGTACTCATTGAAATCATAAACTGCCAACATTTGAAAATCAAATAAAAGAAGGACATCTTTTACATCATACGATTCTGATTCTGACGATGGAGAAAACAATAGCTGACCTTTGACCTCTTCGTCATAAGACGAAATGTTCCCAACCAGTTAGGAAGTATATAGATTTATTTGTATATAAAAAGTGTAAACAAATTTAAATGTTATGATATGTAATTGGGATAAACTTTTCGATGCCGGAAATTTCCTCCAATTGAAACATTCAACCTTCATTGATAAAACTTTGTCTTGTCCAGCATTTATACTACTCATTTAAAGAGTTGTATGTTAATATTCGCTCTTAGTATAAATTCCCCTCAATTTAAAAGGGTGAACATTAAACTGCTACAAATATCCCCGGTATACAGTATATCTTCAATTCTTCCTGATTTCGAGTTGAATTGTTTTTTATTCTTACTTACATGCGTTTTTTTTAAACAGAATTGACTTCAACCCTAAGTGATTGACTTACTTTGACTTTTAATATACACATTGTGTTATATGACTGTGAGATTCACCTTGAGACAAGCACCATGACAGTTTGACGACATTTATAGTTGATTACGGCTGTGATTTAGATGAGACTTTAGTCATTACACCCTGTCACACCGCACACAAATGTCGTATGTCATTTATCTTACAATATTTAAATGTTAGTTAAAGACCTTGTCATTCTATTTCTTGATATGTCTGATCTGTGATATTATATTTCCTTATGAATAGGCCTATCGTCATATTGACCTATATACTATTGATATTATATAAACAGATTTCTAATTGACAGATATTATTTCGATTTGAGTGTGGTAAGGTCAAGTTTGATACAAAATAAACTCTAGTTTGTTTAAACAAATCACTTTGTAAATACACATTTTCCTTCATAGATTTGGATGATGTGCATATATGTAAAGGCATCGTTAAAACAGAAAAAAATACTTAATCTTTATTCCATGACACTGATGAAAATATTACACCTGTTGGAGTAGCAATGTTTTTCTTCACAATAAGTTGATGATAACGTTGTCAATTTTATCTTTACTAAATGTATACGGTATCTTGCCGTTTGTTGCTTGCGTTTTTATATTTTCTTGTCCACTAAGAGTACGAATATGCGGGCGGAATAGGGAGTGCCAACAAATAAAAATATCAACAGTATGAAGTCGTTGACTAAATATTTACCTGAGAAATACATAATGCATTTTGTAGGTGAACTGTGATACTACCCAGAATGGTATTCTGATCTAGTAGTTTTTCAATGCTAATCCAAAGTTTTAAGTCAGGTAACAGATACAGGTTATATAACGACAGTTGTTCAAAAAGGCAATCCAGAAATTTTAGCAGTAGATTACAGAAACAACATACATAGTACATGATGTATAGGAAGGGTAGTAATAGAGTAAAAAAAAAATACATGTCTTCGGACTAAAGATATCAAGACTGACATCGTAGAATGAATATCAATAGAGTAAAGAAACAAATAACATCTCATGACGACGGATGACAGGAGAGACACCAGGGGAAAATAGCAATATATAATATTACAACAGAAATATTTGATATTCAATAAAAACATAACTTATACAGAGGCAATGAATAGAAACAAAGTAGAAGCTCTACCTGCTTGTACATAGTCACACAAAAAATCTTAGTTGTCGTTCTTATTAATGTATTTTAACCGTACTCAATCAGCAGTCGTATCTTTTTCAAAGCTTTAAGTTATTAAATACGATCTCGGATTATTATTGAATCATCTAGCCGTTCCCTTGTAAGTTTTTTTTTACGTTATGGTGTCGTTATATTTTGCACGTTCTGAAGGATACCTGTTTTACATGCACAGTATCAAAGGTAAAGCATCAGAACTAATAGGTGTAACGACATGAACATCATGTGTACAACACGTTTTACCTCCCCGTCTGATAAGTGCTACATCAAGGAACGATGTGATTTCAACGAGGGCGGACAAATTATCGCTCATAATGCATTAAGCTATACATCCAGTTTTTGTTGAGGTAAAAAAATCCGAGGAATTACCGGAAATTAAACTTCGACTTGTACATCAGTGTTGGAGAACATTTCCGGTAACTCTGATTTAGTTGTATTGATGAGGTAACAGGACACATAAAACAGAGAATACCTAGAAATGTCAATTTGATTTATAATATGAAAAAATGGTGACTTCCTGTCAGACCTGTTTAAGAGGAGTGTTCCTTGTCGGTCTTAAAATTAGGCATTAAATTAGATAAAACAAACGGAATGCGCGTATAGGTAACCCACACATTATGCCTTTTTTTTTTTTTTTTTTTTTTTTTTTTTTAAAAAAAACANCTTATTACATTATGAGATAACGTTATGTGATGACAGATACATAATTTGTTTAATATTTGCTCAAAGTTGTAAATAATTAAAACTGAAATCACACAATGTCAACATACAGAAGCATTATAAGAAATCATCGATATAAAAAGCTATTGTCACGAACTGAAGAGACAGCAAAACTACACACAGGAGAAAGATCGAAACGTTAAGAAATACCACACGATTAGTAATACCAGGAAATGAGGAGACATCAAAACAAAAGTTAATACCAGAAACTAAAGAGATATCAAAACAACGGGTCAGACAAGGAACAAAGGAGCCGTCAATTTAAATGAAAGTCCCAAGAACTTAAAAGAAACAAAAACAGAAAATAATACCAGGAATTGAGGAGAAACATAACAAAGGATAACATCAGGGCCTGAGGTTTCATCAAAACAAAAGGAAACACACATAATGAATCCATAACGAATGCAGAAATAATCCATTGATAATTCGATCGCACGTAGCTACATGTACAATTAATATATCTTCCGTACCCTATCTTAGGGAAAATGTAGGTTCCACGATTTTAAACCGATAGACACTGAAAAACCTAGATCAAAGTCTTGCTGATCGAAAGTCCTGTTAATTAGTTTGTCGGTCAGTAGGACACATCTAACCAGAATGCCCCGAGCCACAGAGCATCAAATCACTGAGAACAGTCACCGCTGTAAATGCTTACAGAGAGACCTTTAAAAAAGGCATACTGTGGAGAAATGCCCAGATATAAACCAACGAAAGGGAGTATATTGGTTTCACATTCGGGCAGATCAATAAGATGAAATTCTTGTTATTGTAAGGAAAAATCATCATTAATATATATGAATATGAAATGAATAAAAAGGACAAGTATTATTTTTCTCATTTCTTTAATGGGCCTTGTATGCTCTCGGCTTCATCGGAATAAACAAAATCGATCGCAAGTTTAGGAGGAGACTTATATAGAGTTAGCCTGTTGTCTCATCCAATTGTTCAAGTGTTTTTGTCCGATAACATTTGCTGAAATCGAAATCGAAAAACCAAATCGATTCAAAATGTTAATTAAGCTGACAAATCCCCTCACATTTTCTAATTATCTGGTAAGTGAACAGCGTTTGTCAGCTGGTACGAGTAGGTACTTTTTATGAAAGCTGGATAAGTAATAGTTTTCTCTACATCTTAAGCATAAAGAGGAATAATAGAAATCATGCATGTTCGCTTTTTTCAACGTGACAGTTCCAAATTAGAATGCTGTGACATAGTTCATATTTTTTCCCTTCTCTTCGACCAACATATGTTCATAACATACTATAGTAATCCACATATCGTTAAAGTCCCTGGTGATACAAAATTACTGAATTTCCATTTCAAATTACGTTTCAAATTTGCTGACACTCATTTCTCTGAGGACACATCACTCTGAAAGCTTACGTTAAACATAGATGCTCCACTAGACAAGGTATTAGAATGTGAGAAGTGGGACGCACTCTCGTCATTACTTTACGTTGTGATATGTATGCAGATACACGTTGCACAGTCATGTTTTAGTTTTGACATCTAGCTAAGCAAAGAGAGCGGTCTGTGTCCTCTCAGACTAAATGTCCTTCAGTGACAGTAGAGGACTTATGCTAGACAGTGCCGGTACACTGCATGAACACGACGAGGACCCTAGGTTGACAGATAAAGACAGCGTGTTTAAGAAGAGCATTACTGTCGGGAATGTTGGTAGGCTAGGGCACCCTGTCTTGCATGTTTTACCATGTTCCAAATTCGAGGACTTTTTAAAAACAATTATTTGTATATGAACTATATAAAGCTTTGTATATTAGTGTTTTCCTCAACCCCCTAGACGTTTTACTGTTGAGTATCTGATGGGGGACCATTTTGATTTTCACATGGTGTATTTTTGTATTACTTTTTAAAACAAAAGGATTGCATGCTACAAGTACCTTAAAACAATCTTATCACACCCGATACAGCTGGTGTGGAAATGGTAAGTGTTTCTCACATCTTCCTTGGGGATATGTCTTTTTTCTTACCAACCTTGTACATATGCACATGTTCGCACTAAAGCATTACACAATTGCTATTTTAATCATAATTGCACGATTTAGTAAGAGGGATATTGCCATTAGTTCCATGTGTAGTGATATATGTATACTGATGTACGTACTAATTACTTTTTACTTTATATGTGACATGTATTTGTCCCTGTAGGTTCTAGTTCTTATTCCTAATAGTTATTTGCATTGTTGAATGTCGCGAACTTGATATATAAATGGGAAAGTACATGTACCTTTATTATCTGTTTAAACTTATGCATGTAGGTTGTTAGGTAGATGCAGGCGAGTATGTCAGTACAAATATATGTAGGTATGGGGATTTCTCAGAATTTTTATAAAGATAGAAACTTAATATTTTGAAGCAAAGCATAATGTGATTTATCACTAAACCCGTAGCAAGTATAAACTGGACTCTACCAATAAACAAGTTATAATAAAGACAGAACATATGAAAAATATCACCGTGTAACAAAAGGTGCAATAAGAAACAAAACACACATCAAAATAGAAACTAAAAATGAACATGTACATAGCTGGAAACATCCATGAAAAATAACACGCTAATAAGAGTTAAGTTATAAAATTCCATCAAATAAAACCACACTTAATTATAAACAGATATCCATTAAAAATCATACACACTATGAGGTTACATTAGATTAAGATGATGGGACGTGATTCATTTCAGTGAAAATTATGTTTAGTTACAATTATATAAATAATAATCAAAACTCAAATATGTATAAAATACATTTAAGTTAGTTAAGATCTTGTGATATACAGGGGACTACATGTATCTTCTTAATAGTACAATCTCATTATAATTTGAAGCGTTTCCAAAAATAAGGATTTCTAAACGACCTGTCTTCATTTTCGATGATACATATTGTGATGACCGTATGTATTTTATCTTGCCCAGTTTCATATATATATATGTGTGCCATTGTATGTAGTATAGCGCTTTGACATCGATATGACATTTCCATATACTGCATGTTAATGATTATAGATAATATATTGCAAGCAATAAGTAACTGCTATCCCATAGTACATGTACGCCTACGACGGAGGTGGCCCTAACTTATATATGTACCCAGCAGATGGCCATTAGAGAAGTCAGAGAGAGTGGGCAAAAAACATAACATAAAAAAGCTTGGTTAGCATGCCCGATATACATGTAATTATTACAATCAGTGATATTTCCATGTGTATTGCATTTCATAATTGTTACATATCTAAATTGAAGCACAATCCTATGAGGAACAACACATAAAAGTTAAAGACAAATTTAATATCGAAGATCAACGCAATCCCTGCTATATTTGAGTAAGATATGTTCGCCTTTTCTGGTCGTACAGTATATTACTTCAGCACCATAATCCCTGATATATCTGAGTAAGATCTGTTCGCCTTTTCTTGTCATCCAGTATATTACTTCAGCACCATAATCCCGGCTATATTTGAGTAAGATCTGTTCGCCTTTACTTGTCGTACAGTATATTACTGCAGCACAATAATCCCTGCTATATTTGAGTAAGATCTGTTCGCCTTTTCCTGTCGTCCAGTATATTACTTCAGCACCATAATCCCTGATATATCTGAGTAAGATCTGTTCGCCTTTTCTTGTCGTCCAATATATTACTTCAGCACCATAATCCCTGCTAAATTTGAGTAAGATATGTTCGCCTTTACTTGTCGTCCAGTATATTACTTCAGCACCATAATCCCTGATATATCTGAGTAAGATCTGTTCGCCTTTTCTTGTCATCCAGTATATTACTTCAGCACCATAATCCCGGCTATATTTGAGTAAGATCTGTTCGCCTTTTCCTGTCGTCCAGTATATTACTTCAGCACCATAATCCCTGATATATCTGAGTAAGATCTGTTCGCCTTTTCTTGTCGTCCAATATATTACTTCAGCACCATAATCCCTGCTATATCTGAGTAAGATCTGTTCGCCTTTTCTTGTCATCCAGTATATTACTTCAGCACCATAATCCCGGCTATATTTGAGTAAGATCTGTTCGCCTTTACTTGTCGTACAGTATATTACTTCATCACCATAATCCCTGCTATATTTGAGTAAGATATTTTCGCCTTTACTTGTCGTACAGTATATTACTTCATCACCATAATCCCTGCTAAATTTGAGTAAGATATGTTCGCCTTTATTTGTCGTACAGTATATTACTTCAGCACCATTATCCCTGCTTTATTTGAGTAAGATATGTTCGCCTTTACTTGTCGTACAGTATATTACTGCAGCACAATAATCCCTGCTATATTTGAGTAAGATATGTTCGCCTTGACTTGTCGTACAGTATATTACTTCAGCACCATTAACCCTGCTTTATTTGAGTAAGATATGTTCGCCTTCACTTGTCGTACAGTATATTACTTCAGCACCATAATCCCTGCTAAATTTGAGTAAGATATGTTCGCCTTGACTTGTCGTACAGTATATTACTTCAGCACCATAATCCCTGCTATATTTGAGTAAGATATGTTCGCCTTTTCTTGTCGTCCAGTATCTTACTTCAGCACCATGGACTTGCTTGTTTATTTATACGTGCTCTTTGTTGTCAATGAACCTATTTTCGTCGTTAGGATTTTTACTTTTTTCAAAAATAATCCTGATTTAAAAGAAACAAAAAACATATGTTCAGTATCAGTACCAGATTATTAAGAACAACCAGATTTGTTTTAGAAAACACCCTTTATGATAATTAATACGAAACCTTTCCTTACAATAACAGGAAGGAGCGGCACAAAGTCGTTAACTTCGCAGGAAACGAGAAAAGACTTGATTAATTTTTATGGGCTTTGTGGTCAGAGCTCCGTCTATAATTATTCGGACAATATTCTCCACTTCATACAGAGTTCAATGACCTGCCATCGTGGCATTTATCAACATAATTGTTACAAAGGTATATCGAGGTCATTTTATCAATGACAATAATAACACATTCCATATATAACATTATATATTATTTATCTGTCTATGTCTATGTATCCACTGCTTTATCTTTGCTTTGGTAGTTTGTATATTTATTTCTGTATATATGTATCAATTAGGGACTTTTGTTGAGGTGAATATCTGGCTGTATGAACCTGAGAAAGTGATATTAACCTCCGCTTGATTATGATCCAACCAATTAGAATATAGGTAAAATATGCGTTGTCTAATATAGGATAATATTTATAAAGTCATACGTACATGATTATTCATAACATGCGTGACGTGGAAAACCGTTGCTTGGAAATAGTTCTATCTTGACGTGGTACTGTTAGAATTGAATTACTGTAAGGATCACCTTGTTTGATGTTAAAAGACATTGTATATCCTCTTTCAATGCTAGTTGTACAAGTACTTGTCTGAATTACCTATCTTCAATATAATCCTTAATAAATACAAAACAGAATACTTGTTTGATTGTTAGAATATATGGTTGTATAGTCTTAAAATAATAACTATAAATGTAGTACTTAATTACTTCTACCTTTCATTACCTACACGTTAATTCGAATAATAAATGTTTTATGTAATTAATCTTTGTTTAAAGATCAAATCAGCATGTGTTGTGTTGACATTGATATCGATTAAATATGTTGGACGAAATATAAGTACTATATAATAGACTCAGTATGATTGTAGTTGGCAGTATTTGTAAATCTTTCCAAAAATACCCAACCTCATCCCTCTTTAACAACTTCTAATCTCCTCCTTGTATGGTTATACTACATCACAGCTTACTTTATATTATTACAGTATTTGTTACACATTTTCATTTGTAGATTTTATTTCTGCAAAGATCAAGTGAATAGTTGAGTTTGATCTAATAGCTCTCCCAACCAAAAAGCTGTCCACTTTTGTTTGGCGTTGCTACATGTAAATAAACTACATTTGTCTTGATATCTTTTAATTACTATTATGCGGCTATGTTTGATCATACTTGAACAAAATTATGATTATAAGTATTGTTTCATTACCTTACATTACACCCATTATTGTATTAAGTATATGTTTCATTTAAGTTTTACGTTAATCACAGATATATGTCTGATAAATGTAAGTGTTTTAAGTTTGTTTATATATTTGTGTTAAGTTTGCATTGGAATAAATTCAACACAAGACATACAATGTATGTATCTTTTATCATGAATCGTTTATAAGATAAAAAAATAAAATGCTACGGTTCTCATAAATGTTACCCGTGACGGATTTATTTAGGCAATTAATGTTAACCAATTAATGTCGGGCTTTATAAAATTTGTTATCATTAGCAATATATATATATATATATATAATAGTAACGTGTCTCGAACCCACGTGAATTACAATGTTAACAGGCAGCGATTTATTTTGACCGGTGGACATTTTCGAGGATTTTCATACCAGGATGCTATTTGATGTCGATTTTACGTGTACAAGTAATGTGCTAGATCAGTCGAGGAATAATGGGTTGCAATCACATTCTTTCAAACGAGATATGTTTCAACTACAGGGAAGATCAGCGATTGGATTAATTGGAAAATGAACATATTATATTGCTTATAGATTATAATTTGTTGTCAGGGATTAGATTTATTTTCTTTTTCAATTACACGAGACATAAGTCAAGACTGTTTTAGGCCACGCCGCATGTTATTTCCTAAATGAGTGGCGAGCGGAGAACCTATTTACAAAGTGCGGTATATAACCACATTCAGCGTTTTTCATTTATCGCATTTGACTTCATATGCTTTTTGCAGGTTACAATGGGCAAACTGCGAACACGAATGACTACTCCCAATGAAAATGTTCCTCACAACGTACTTTTTAAAACCAATGGTATCTATTTTATTATCTGTATTGTTGCAAATAAAAGTGGATTTATTGTGAAATAAGATATCTTCTGATTAAGAAAATGCTTATTTTTTTCTAAATTCGAAAGATAGATAAAACTGTTTTAAAATTAGTGCACGATGAAAAGGTCAAACTTCATGGAAGGTGTGTTATGAATACAACGTTAAGAAATATGTTTTAGGGAAGGTACATGTATGAATTGATTATTGAGTTTTTCTCATTCTTTAATCAAAACATGGATACAATTTTTACTTCAAAACAAATGAATTATCTCAAAACATATAAAAATATACATTGTTGCCTCACTGCACCAATATTAAGACTCCAAAGGAGCATACATATTATATCATCGGCAATACCTTCACAACATGTTTAACTGTCTCACGCCAACGACAGAGTATTAACAGAAGACCCGATTCTACAAAAGGGCGAACTAAAAATTGGAAAAAGACACATGGAAAACCCAATGCCTGTTGTTAAATTACTAAGTCGAGTGAGATAGTAGAGAAATTATAAACATATGTGGTCAGTGAACTCGGGTTTCCAAAGCTAGATTGGCGTAAATACCTAATTTGCATAACACAAGTGCAAGTATTATGCTAGAAACGAATAGATCCTATTTATGCTAGTGGCACTCCAACTACACTTACACAACCTTTGGTACTTGACAATGACGAGATAATTAATATACATAAATGTGTGCATTTCCATTCCAATATAACTCCGTGTCAGGTGAGATATATGTATATGCATACACTTAGTGTCATTTCTATCATTACTGAATATGCAGGTTTCATCATACAAGATTAAGTGATGTTTCATTTTATTAACGAACATAGTGTTTGTGTCAGCCCTGCTGGACACAAACTTATACAGACTTCAGTACCAGGCATAATTAATACTCATAAATGTGTGCATTTCCTTAACAATATTTCATTGTGTCAAGCAAGATAAATGTATACATTAACTGTCACTTCTATCAAATTATCGTTTTCATCCTGGCTGTTTTCGCATTCATTCATAAGTGTATGTAAGTAATACAGTCGTACCATGTACCTTTTAGAAAGAGATTAGCCTAATTTGTTCTAGCGATTGTACAGTGTATCTAAAGAAACTTTACTTTAAGACGCAGACAATATACTTGGTCTACTTTGCTTTAAGACGCAGACATGTAAGATATCTACTCTAGAAGACAAATGATACATGTACAACCCGAATAATTTGTAGACTCACATTCGTTTATTTTATGAAAATAAGCAAATATAAGTAAAAGTTCATTTCCTGTAACCTATGCTGCGTCAGTGGTAAACAATGCATTAGATCAAGTAGAAGTGCGACACTATGAATAATTACACATATCATTATATGTACACCTTATAAGGCTTTTCAGTGGTCAAACTACGAACACAAATGACTCACAACGAATTCTTTAACACCGAAAAAATAGCAATAGTTTCGACGAATAAACTGTTTTTACAGTATTTCTAATGAATATACGAAATTCATTACTACTGCGTGCTAAAACGACCACAGGTCATAGGTTGTGGCTCACAAAAATTTAAAATGCATACATGTTTCTTAACAAAATATGGGATAAATCGACCTCTCGACTCATTATTGCTGATCATATCTATATCATCGTTAGGTTACTATTTCACCAGCATGCACACTTCAACATCCTGCTGTAGTACGCTTGCAGACACATGAATCGTTGAGCAGAACTATGCAAACTGTGTCCATGAGATGTAACACCTTTTGGTGTTTTAGTTATTCAGTAAACCGCAAGGTCTACACTAGTATGGACTGCCGTTTTTTGTAAGGTCATTGGAGTGTATTGATAAACGGAAACAGGAAGTACATCCCTAGTTGAATAATCAATGTAGGGAGACAGCATCACAATTTCCGCAAATTCTAATGTTTAATATTAAATTGATGAATACTATATGTTTATTATTGACAGAACAGTGTGTTCTCTCAATATTAAAGTATTTCAAAGCAATCCAGGCATAAATTCAGGGATTTTTTTTATCAATGAGTCACATGTGTCCATTTTTCTGTACTTCAGGAAACCGGCTACCTATTTCACTACTGTGAAGTTTTTCAAGAACGATAACTCTTACCTGCAATTACTATGTGTATATGGTTTTATTATAAAATGTCAATTTTTATATCGTGTATAGAGAATTAATTTTACACAATTTCAGCATTTATTAAATTGATATACATTAATGCAATACTAATATATGTCAGTATCATTTTTATTGACATTATTTTGTAAAAATATTGTGTCTTTCATTTTTTTTCAAAGTTCACTCCTTTTTACATAAATTTCCATTTAAAATCGTTAAAATTCTGACAACCTATATTTTTTTTGTGGCAGAAAATTTTCTTTACTTTAAAGCAATATAACTACAAAATTTGAAGAAACTCTACTGAGAAATGATGACACAATCCTATTACCTTTTAAGCGCAAAAGTGTCCAGCCTTACAATGTATGTACAATTTTTGTAGGTTACAATACCAAAACCACTTAAGCGCAAAAGTGTCAGGCCTTATGTACACTGAACTGCGAAAAAAATCATATGATGGCAAAAGAATAATAATGGTATTTTGTCCACTAAAGGACTAATATTTTGGATTTAAGAACCAAACGCACATTAGATCAGCCCACAGTTTAGAGTTTGAAAACATCCACTGTCTGTGGTGATTATGGGTAAATATACATGTCTGCAACGTGGTACGTTTGCTCAGTTTGAAACTGAGGATAGTTTTACATGCGACCTAAATAGGCTGTTGAGAGAGCGTATGCGCGGACGAAGTACTAATGTTGCAAAGTCGGTTGGAAATATTCATAACTGGACGATATATAACATTATATGTATTCCTTAGAATTTACATTTACGTCGATTTGTTCGAGAAACACTGTAGAAAACACAGGTACATGTTGCGGTTTCCATGCCGTCTCTTAAACGTAGCAAAGCATGTCCATAGAGAGGTTGGATGATAGGCAAGGACAACGAGTGTCTCGAAATGGATAGTATTATAATAGGTGGACTATACAAAACACAGTAACGCCTAATTATGTTTGATCTAGATTTGTGGCGACTTTTGACATAGTGGAGATGTACACCAGAATAAAAAAAAATGCAAGGAATTAGACAGGATGCATGAAGACTTAAGCTCGGACAGCCTTAAGAAATCAGACAGGATGCATGAAGACTTAAGCTTGGACAGCCTTAAGAAATCAGGTTAATTAATTACAGAGGGGAAGTGGATACAACTGTAATTAATACTTCATGTATACTGACGTGCGGTGTATATCGGTAGACACATCTAATTGGCCATGTACCAATATTATAACAGTGGATGTTATGAATGATAGGCCAAAAATATATGCAATTTATAATATGCTATAAAACATATCACCGGTTCATGAATATGCTAATCGATATTTAGATTTCGTACCGAATCGGTTTAGTCCATCCATGCTATGAGTTCATTACTAGTTTGACCAATGTAAAATGCACATAACTTAGCTAAGAAATTATAGCATGAATTATTTTATTCTACAAAAATAATTAACATTTAAAGGATTGAACGACATTATTTCAATTTCATGCTGGTATAAATGCAAATCGGTTCCATACATATTCCATGAAGCCCCGTTACATGGTAAGTATGTATAATAGAATAATTTTTAAACCATTTAAAACAAAAAAAGTACTAAACAAAACTCATAAATTCAACCAATGAAAATGTGAACGTGTTTAACAACCATCTTTGACAAACTTCTCTATTCCATGTAGTAAAAATATATCAACGACATAAACAACACAGACCCATACAAAGACGACATTAGGTAAATATACGAAGTAATTCTATACATATCAGATCCATACAAGTGCGACATTATGTAAATATACATAGTAATTCTATTCATATCAGATCTATACAAGGGCGACATTATGTAAATATACAAAGTAATTATATACATATCAGATCCATACAAGGGCGACATTATGTAAATATACAAAGTAATTATATACATATCAGATCCATACCAGGGCGACATTAGGTAAATATACATAGTAAATATATACATATCAGATCCATACAAAGGCGACATAAGGTAAATATACAAAGTAATTCTATACAAATCAGATACACTCAAGGACGACATAAGGTAAATATACATAGTAATTCTATACAAATCAGATCCATACAAGGGAGACATTAGGTAAATATCCATAGTAATTCTATTCATATCAGATCTATACAAGGGCGACATTAGGTAAAAATACATAGCAATTATATACATATCAGATCCATACAAGGGCGACATTAGGTAAATATACTTAGTAATTATATACATATCAGATCCATACAAGGGCGACATTATGTAAACATACAAAGTAATTACATACATATCAGATCCATACAAGGGCGACATAAGGTAAATATACAAAGTAATTCTATACAAATCAGATCCATACAAGGGAGACATTAGGTAAATATACATAGTAATTCTATTCATATCAGATCTATACAAGGGCGACATTAGGTAAATATACATAGTAATTATATACATATCAGATCCATACAAGGGCGACATTATGTAAAAATACAAAGTTATTCTATACATATCAGATCCATACAAGGGCGACATTAGGTAAATATACAAAGTAATTCTATACATATCAGATCCATACAAGGGCGGCATGGGGTAAATATACGAAGTAATTCTATACATATCAGATACATACAAGGGCGACATTAGGTAAATATACATAGTAATTCTATTCATATCAGATCTATACAAGGGCGACATTAGGTAAATATACATAGTAATTCTATTCATATCAGATCTATACAAGGGCGACATTAGGTAAATATACCTAGTAATTCTATACATATCAGATCCATACAAGGGCGGCATTGGGTAAATATACGAAGTAATTCTATACATATCAGATACATACAAGAGCAACATTAGGTAAATATACGTAGTGATTCTATACATATCAGATCCATACAAGGGCGACATTATGTAAATATACGAAGTAATTCTATACATAACAGATCCATACAAGGGCGTCATTATGTAAATATACGAAGTAATTCTATACATATCAGATCCATACAAGGGCGACATTGTGTAAAAATACGAAGTAATTCTATACATACCAGATCCATACAAGGGCGACATTAGGTAAATATACCTAGTAATTCTATACATATCAGATCCATACAAGGGCGACATTATGTAAATATACGAAGTAATTCTATACATATCAGAACCATACAAGGGCGACATTGTGTAAAAATACGAAGTAATTCTATACATATCAGATCCATACAAGGGCGACATCAGGTAAATATACATAGTAATTATATACATATCAAAACCATACAAGGGCGACATTAGGTAAATATACATAGTAATTCTATACATATCAGATCCATACAAGGGCGGCATTGGGTAAATATACGAAGTAATTCTATACATATCAGATCCATACAAGGGCGACATTAGGTAAATATACATAGTAATTATATACATATCAAAACCATACAAGGGCGACATTAGGTAAATATACATAGTAATTCTATTCATATCAGATCCATACAAGGGCGACATAAGGTAAATATACGAAGTAATTCTATACAAATCAGATCCATACAAGGGCGACATTATGTAAATATACATAGTAATTCTATTCATATCAGATCTATACAAGGGCGGCATTGGGTAAATATACGAAGTATTTCTATACATATCAGATCCATACAAGGGCGACATTAGGTAAATATACATAGTAATTCTATTCATTTCAGATCTATACAAGGGCGACATTAGGTAAATATACAAAGTGATTCTATACAAATCAGATCCATACAAGGGCGACATTATGTAAATATACGAAGTAATTCTATACATATCAGATCCATACAAGGGCGACATTAGGTAAATATACAAAGTGATTCTATACAAATCAGATCCATACAAGGGCGACATTAGGTAAATATACATAGTAATTCTATTCATATCAGATCTATACAAGGGCGACATTAGGTAAATATACATAGTAATGCTATGCATATCAGATCCATACAAGGGCGACATAAGGTAAATATACGAAGTGATTCTATACAAATCAGAACCATGAGAAAACCGGAAATACAGAGTTAAGATACCCTTGATATGTCCATTTGCTCTAAATGACTCGTGGTTAAGTAATAAACATAGGTTTTATTCATTATGGTCAGTGTATAATGTTAAGATATGGTTAGTTAACTATTAATATTCAAAATGGTCAGCTTTACAATTGTGGTTAACTCTAGATAAATTTGATAAGGCAAGACAGAGAGTAAAATGTGTATTAATCTTGGCTGACTTTTAACCGAACCGTGGCTACAGAGGGAGCGTTAGGAGTGACACGAGTGCCACCTAACGGTAGAGCTCCGACGCCCGTATCGACTCAAGCCTTAACGACGCGTCGGGTGAGACGTAACCTCGAGACAACATCACCAGCATCAAAGTTTATGTACATGACATTAATGATGTTTATCACAGACTCGTATTAATAAATACATACTGCTGAAGTATAATCTGAATTAATGTCAGATTATTTCGCAAAATGTAGAACAATCTAGACCCTACGATTTTTCATCATTTCCTTTAATAAATTACCTGGGACAGTCGACAGCTATGATCGGTGAGACAGGCATACGATTTCCATACAGATTTATTAGCATATCTAATGACGCATTCATTCAAACCTCTCACACAGTTCGCAAATTAACTAGAATCATATATCGCATATTCAATATATTACAAGGACGAAAGGCAAGAAATCGACGAAACACTATAAACAAAGGGAAAAGACATCATGAAACCAGGTGTTTATGTGCACCCTTAATTTCTTTCGATAAATCCAAGAAAAGTATGAAGATCGTTAATTATCTTCACTGAAATCTCAGAGCTGAAATATATGTTGACGAAATCCGAAAAATAAACCAAACAATCCTCTAATAATCTTTTTTTATCATTCTAACCTCTCAAGCAACGCTGATGAAATTTTAAATACATGTTTACTAAACATTACCTTAATCAAATGTTTCTTGTTTGGTATATAAGCCAATTTCGCCAGTTTGGACTCGGCGGCACGCGGGCTCAATATGAAATGACGCCTATTCTTTTCTCTCTGATATCACGATTTTCTGTGTGAGGTAATATGTAATATTTTAAACGTGATATACTCTTGGTATTGTAGTGCAAGACACATGTACAAATAATTATGAAACCCTTTTCCATCTGATTTACTATTGTCATCTTGTGACAATTATGTTAATCACCTCCTTCATTGTCGTCTTTGTAGCTCAGATGAATCCAGACTGCTTGGTACAATCTCATTACATAAATATCAGACAGACCGTCAAGCTGAGCGATTTCCATATTTATGATAGGACAATTTGCCCCATCCCACTTACATCCCAATGTCACATTGCCCGAGGTCAAGGAGATACGTCAGACTAAATGCATGTTATATGGATACGTTTTCTACACGGGTTTTAGTCACGTGTTTTACCATGTTGAGTATACACAAGTGGTGGCATTTCCAGCACCGATTCTGAAATGTTGATTTGTCAGGCAAAAAAAACAACTACAAAGAAAAAACAGGAACCGAGGGATTGGTTTTATTTGGTTTGGCGTCCTATTAATAGCCGAAGTCATTTAAGGGCGTGCCTCACAGTTCGTAATGTATTCATGCATGTTTACCTTAGGTGGCATGTGGGGAGTAGTTGCCTCCTGGCGATAGTGCGGATTTGATACCGACTTTAGAGTGCTACCTCACTAAACTTCCATATCGTAGACACGTTTTGAACAAAGAGGCGACAATGAAAATCAGCAGTCTCCATTATTGTAAAATACAAATTTCTATAGCATCCTATATAATTTGTAAAATTTCTTTAAGACGTTTTACATCACATGCATAATAATAACAAATGATGCTGTATGGCATCTATTTTCGGAGAGACATTATTTAATTACATTACATCCAAATGTTATTTGTGCTAGATTATTTCTTTAATATATAATATGAAGTTGATGAATAATTTCCAGACTTCCTTGCTAATTTTTTTGACTTTTTATACAGCTGAATTCGTAAGTATCCAATTTATGTACAATAAGGATATTTAAAAATCAATAGTTTCTTGTTCTGCCAGCGGATTTATTAACGATGACAAAATATGTTTTTTTTTTACAAATATCGAGATAAATTCCCATCAATAGTACCAATGCTTGTCCTTAGTCACCCTCAAAATACTATGGGTTCACTCACGTTCCCGGCACCCCTGAGAAACCGAAGGCACTGCATGTGTTTACTTTGTGGATGACACGAGCAGACCCTTTTTTCATCCTTTGATGTACAATAAACCCGTGCAATCAAATGTTACCATGTCATATCCTAGATGTGCAGATACTGTTAGTGAACGTAACCCCTGTATGTTCGAGGATGGCAAATGCAATGTAACATAAATATTAAGTATTTGACAAGAAATGTTTGCAGTTACATTCGCACAAATGTACCATATCAATTCTGTGTCCGGATGGGGTGATACGAATAGACATTAAGTGTACGCTAAAGGATAGATTGTTGTCATTTACTTTCATAATATTTTGCTTATAATGAAACTGAACTTTTGCGTTTATAACAATAAAAATATGTTGTGTGATCTTCAACAGGTGTCAAATCGTGTACTTATGAAAGGATAATAGCATAAGACACTGCTACCATCAAGCTATATATGTGTGTCAAGAAACCACTACCGAACACGTGTTAATAAAATTCCGCCAGGTCAGATATGTCGGTCATGTAATTTGATGAGTACTGCTGACATCCGTCCACAACATACAACAGTATAAAATATATATAAAATGTCCTCGTGCAACAAGCTATTCATAATTAACGCGATAATTTGCATAACATTTCAGAAACCTGCACATGTCATTATTTTACTAAGTAAATTTTCGCTATGGAATTCTGTATGACTCAAAGACACATTTCAAATTAGGTTGCACTTGTCAACAAATCTATACTTGCAGACATATCAGACAGATTCTTTATTTCCTCCATATAGAGATTACGTCTTACATGAGTGAACTGTTACAATAATTAACTCGCTTCAATTATAGAAAACATGGTATATAAATATCATATTGTTATGTTATCAACACTGCAGATTATTTACATACTACATTGGTCAGTACAACTGACCTCTCAGAAATGGAGATTCACTTTCCAAGAAAAATGTTAACTTCAGAAAGTATGTGCTAGACACAGCGTGCAACTCCGATGATGCAGTTTTCCCATTCATCATCATCTATTTCCATCACCATTCTACTACCTTAGAGAAACAGGTACTGATCGTCTTCTTTCAACAAATCAAATGTAACGTAATCAATAACCTTTAGCGTATTTACAACATGCTCTTAAAGCTTATCCCTACTGCTGAATAAAGATGGAGGTGCTTTGCTATTTTGTCTGTTGCTTTACGGCTCAATTTACAAATTACACAATCAACCCCTGTCCTATATGAGAGCTTTACTAATTCCGACAATAAAGCGATTAAATATATCATGATTAAAATCGAGCACTTGTGAATGTAGAGATTATGAAAGATTAACTTAATTGAAAGGTACCACATTGAAGGATTGTAAGAGCAAATGAATGCCCATAATTACCATTCAAGTTGTGTCATGAGAATTATAATCGGATTACTGATATTAATAATATCTCACGGAAATGCTATCGAAATTGTAAGAAAATATGATAAAATACGTCACCTCAGTTATAATCGTTAGCGTTCGTCCTTCTATATAACAGATGAACCAACGAAAACGGACTTTTTTCTGGCTTTACGTTACATCCTTAAAAATATTTATCTCTTATTTTGACTACTGTAATAATTAAAACAGCGTCTATCCGAGGCAATATGGTAACACAAATGCATATTGCAATCACACCCTTGTCAATTCTAAAGACCGTTTTTATGGATTAAAAAGAATCATAAAGCGGTAATTTCGCCTTCACAATTAATTACATATTGTTCTACGCGTATTATGCTGGTTACTTATGCTTTGTAATAATAATTTCACCTTTATTACAGCATGTGAACAATTTAAATGCATCGAAAACTTCCCAATATATCAGTACATATGAAGCATCTTAAAGTATCAGTACATGGATGAGGCTTCCTCCACTTCAAAGATCTTATTGATGTGTGTGATAGCTACATGTATTTCTAAATGAAGTTCTCATATTTTAACTGCAAATAGTTTCTTTGTTTGTGTTTTACGTCCTATTTACGGCTGTGGTCACTTACGGTCGTGTCAGGATTTGGTGGTGGAGGAAAGCCGGAGTTCCCGGAGAAAAACCACCAACGACAAGTGCAAAGCTTGTTAAGTTAGCTACCAAGCATGGAACTACATCTGTGTATTATATCCCGCTGTTTTTATCAGCCATAAGAAACCTTTCATGGTATTTGATAAGCATCTATGTTTGGTATCGTAACCGTAACTGGACATAAATACTACAAAACATTTCACAAACCATTTTTTTTTTAAATGTATCTATTATGGGTTTTTTATTCATTTTCTTATTTTGTTCAGTGCTGCACGTAAGGCCTTTCTCAGGAACGTTTCGTTCTTCTGTACTTCCTTCTCCATAACTTCAAGGATTTCGATGGTGAACTGGAAAAAATGGAGAAACTGAGTATGCAAGTTTATCTAGACAAATCTGGTAAAATATGAACGTCAGTTTATTATCTTGGTGGCCAATAGTTTCAAACCATGATGTGCAATATCTACTCTACGGTAGAAACATATTTGTAACACTAAATGACCCAACCTATTAAAAAGTATCCAAGAGACGGATGTATTTGGTGCTTCTCTTTATGTCAGCTAGGTTTTATAATATAAGTATACTAGTGGGCTCATTACATCTTTGCATTGATCAAGACATCGGTCAACGACACTTCAAAGTACTCCAATCATATTATCCCATTTTTTTTAAATTTCTTTTTCAATTTTATAACTTGTCCATTAGAAATTTCAACATAAAGCAAAACAACTACAAGCCCTATCTGTATATTTATATTGGTAAATACTTAAGTTGATATGATTATTCTACGATTATTGTGGGTTTAGCTCGAGCATCCATGAGAAAAAGCATGTACCTTGTGTCCGTATTTGTTGACAACAGCCAGTAATAGTTTGCCATACTTGAGATTCTTTTCCAGCCCACAAGAATTGGTGTGGAATGTAACCACCATATCTTTAAGCATGCTTTCAGATAGTTCCACCTGAAAATGTAATGTCACCAATCACACAAGGTTTCATTTGTGACATTTATTTTAATAAGCACTTCCAAGTACACGTCATGTACATTGTAAACAAATAGGAATCTTTGAGCAGATGATGTATACTACGTCAGCATCATTTGATGTTATATAGCCCGGACACCTATTTTAAATGTCCGTGCTATAAACCTTACATTGGGTCTTGGACGGGACACACCGTTTGGATATTCAAGAGTCATGCTGCGATATGCATATTAATAATTAAAGTCCATCCAAACGGTACAATAAGCAATCGAAAAGATATGACCACGACGTCATCACCTTAAGTGTATCAGCAACTTGTATCCACTCTTTACATGTATCGACCCACTAGTACTGTATGTGGGTCAGCATCATGAAAAATCTCAGATTTAAAATGAGTGTTAGGTCAAAATGCGTTACCCTACCAGCTGCCTTTCACCAACAAAATGGGAATAATCATAATAGTTAATGACGTCATCATATAGTTATGTCATATAGTGTACGTAACAATGATATTAAACTCGAGTGCACGTCTATGCTTCACATCGGAATAAAACAGATAATTTTTCAATCGGTTAAGTATTTTTTTATCATTTCATGCAGAGACGTATTTAACACATTATACGTCTCTGTTGTATGTCCGTACATTTTATGTTGATCTTCAGGTTGAGATAATTAAGTCCTAATAGGGAATTTGAATACCAAGAATGTCCGAGAATCTATGTTCAATTGATCAATTTATGCAGGTTGGTGTTCTCTACTGTTATCAGAGTTTACAAGTAAGCGAATGTTTAGTAGGGGAATGTCCGTGTTAACCATGGTATTGGATGTCTTCATAAGATCTGTAGTCTAACATCAGTATGTTAAAACTGTTAATTAGATGTCCATTGTATGACTGTAAGAGTGTGTATTGTGTACTGGAGTCTTGTGTTATCTGCTGTATCACTATTCCGCGATCAGTTAGTGTATATAAATACACGCCAGTAAAACTAATTCCGTGTTTATTCTGGAATAAGTTGTTTTCTAGTTCAAATTATTTACCAAATCGGTAGATTATCAGTTTGTTCAGTCGTTTCCTCGCTTGTTTATGGATAAAGAGGATCGAAATACGAGAAAATTTGAAGTTCACTTCCAATGTGGGTCATGTAAAACCATTCGGTAAACACAGTTGGTTCGGACGTTTCCTTTAAGGATGCAGTTTATCTTCATTACATAAAGCGAACAAAACGGCGTGTGTGATAGCCAACGTCCTCTAGAGAAAAAGGGGGAATGCGAGGTTCAACGTCTGCTCAATAGTGAGTTCAGCGTCCCCTACATATATATGAAGTTGATGGATACATAAATGGGATTCATTTGCCAGGACGTAAGAATAACAAATGGTATTAGCAACTGAAATGTATAAACAACTTGAAGGCAATAATTACATAGGTTGCGATCGACAGAGCAACGCTTTCCAAACATATCTACGGTAAAGAAATGCAGACTTTCATCGGCTATCCACAGTGTTAGATCATTAATGTACGTGAAATGTTACTGTGATTTGATGTTACCTTTTATCTAAAACTTGTACTGTTTAAAGTGTAGAATGTAAATAAATGGGATATTAACTTGTTCCTTTCAATAACACAAACGTTAAAGGCGTACAACTCGTATTCGCGTACGAGGGCCGTTTAATAAATTCTGTCACCACACTGATCACGTACGAACAGGCAATAAAACAGTTTGGTGCCTTTGCAGGCTACAAAAGCATTAAAAGAACAAAACACACAAAACGCATGCCAACTTTCGACATTACCCAAAAAAAATTGAACAAGTTATTCATTTTTGAATGGTAAGCACTCGTGACTAGTGACTTCTTTTTAATGCTAAATAGAAGGTTGTGACTTAATCTGAAATACGCTCCTATACAGCCAAACAAGATACTTGCAGAGTTATGCAGCATATAAAAGGCACCTCTGCCATCACATTGAGAACAGTTTTCAGGTGGGTGAACAAATTCAAGAATGATAAAGTTGAAAGTTAAGGAGAACAGCCGGCCAGTTGTTGCAGCATCAAAGAGCATTGCTGCTGTGAAAGAAATGATTAAGGACGATGGTCGTTATAATGTTTCTGAGACAGCTCATATGGTTGGCATTAAACATATCACATAGTGACCAAATGCTTGAAATTATAGAAGCTTTGTGCCCGATGGATTCCCCATTTGCTGACATCTGAACAAATGGCCAAACGTTTGAAATGTATTGAAGGTACAGTAATTTCAACTCCAGAAAGTTATCTGATTTACTTACAGGGGATGACATCTGAGCATATTATTTAAAACCCCAGAGGCGCAAAAATTACAAGAGGCCCAAGGACCTTAGAAGTCACCTGAGTTATATCATAGGTACTGGCTGGTAGCTTTATTTTATTGTTTAGATGTGATGTGGAAATCAGCATGTAAACTAAGTGAAATCAATTTTGCCCCCCCCNAGAACGAATTACAATTTAAATAAAGCCCCTGATGATTTTCTTTCCATGCAGAGAAAATGAATGTAGTACCTCTGAGTCTGGAGGAGAAGATTTTTGAATATTGGTTAATTTTCCCTTTGGGGCCCCACCCTGGCCCTAGTGGTTGGGGTAGGAATCCCAATTTTACAATTTTGTAGCCTCATCTACCAAGGATGATTCTGACCAAGTTTAAATAAAATAAAATCCACTGGTTCTTCAAATGTAAAGTTTACGCACGACGGACGGA
Source organism: Mizuhopecten yessoensis (assembly GCF_002113885.1). Taxonomy (NCBI): domain Eukaryota; kingdom Metazoa; phylum Mollusca; class Bivalvia; order Pectinida; family Pectinidae; genus Mizuhopecten; species Mizuhopecten yessoensis. The sequence continues at coordinate 137,464 of NW_018404217.1, read as the reverse complement.
AAGAGATTAGAAGCAAAGCAAAGACATAAAAACTGCCTAGAAAGTTCTGTATGACATTTTTTTTTCAATTCTAGTGGGCCTGTGGTTCAGATACTGTGCAGGGAAGGGAAAAGTATCACTGCCAAGTTTTACACAGAGACCAAGTACTGAAGCCTAAAAGATTTTAGATGAAAAAAAAGTGTCTAAGTAAAGGGTCCACTTAAGTCATGACAATTGCTTTATCCCACAAAAGCAATATTTTAATTGGGGTTTTTTAAGCAAGAGAAGGTAGACAAGATCAAAGTCCCTGTGACTTCTTCCTGCTTCCTTTTCTATAGAAAATGTGAAAATGTCTCTGGGAAACAATATGCCTCTATGAGTGCTCTTGGTAGTGCAATCTCCCAGTGTTTTGCTAGCATACCGTGGGGAGACTATCGAGCAGCGTTTACATCATGGATAGCACAATTGCAAAAATGAGTTTTTGCTAAGGGGGGATACTACAAAGGATTGTAATGGAAAGGTCAAACTAATAACATTATACATGTGATTCCTGACATTATTGACAGAGTGTATTGAATGGACCTTGAACTTTATTCAGACTGTAATTTCTAATATCATGTATGCAAGTTATTCGTCTTTTTGTATTAATTGCACACTTACAGTGACAATTAACAACAAACTGGGTATACAATGTAGTGATGTTGTATAGTTATGTTATAAGACGGGGAAAAAGCTGATAATCTAATTGACAAAGTGTTGTTTATCGTTTCATTAAAGAGGACTATGTGACGTAAATACTAGTTAAATACGAAATACAGTGCAAATCATATGCATTTAGTTTCATTTTCATAGACATACTGTAGGTGAAATCCTTAAAAGAGAAATGGTGAGCACATTTGAACAATTCAACTATATTCTTTATTATACTGAAGAAGAATGGACACCCTTTTGAATTGATTATCATACTTACACAGACCATATTAAATTACTGTTTTCATTATTCTATTTAACCATTGTTGATGCTCTTATTCCTGGGATCTTATTTTTGCTGACTGTAATTAAGCAGAACACCGCATTGTGTACCTTACATGAAGATATGTTTTCAAATCTGAAGGTATTAAAAGTTTAGCGGTGGTTAAAACCTGAAGAGCTCCCATCTCTAGTAATGTATATGAAGCTGTCAACACCAAACAATTTGAATCTTTCTGTAAATATATAAATGTCTCTTACCTTTGTATCTATGAGAGTTTGATAAATGCAGACAACATGCTCGTCCAGACGTTTGGTACATTCTATCATCTTTCTACAACAGACATAACCCATACACACACATGATCCTCAAGAATTTTTGAAGTGGACGCAAATTTTAACAAATATTCTGGTGACATTGATGGGAATACTTACTAGGGAAATTGGTGGATATTTTTTCAGTGACTATAAGAAGTGACTTTGGGCAATATTTTTCAGTTGCAAGACTATTGCTATTAGGGAAATACCTTCTGTAAAACTGAACGGATTGTTAGTGGTATCTTCAATGCCAAATCTGGTTGTGATTTCAAGTCAATCAGGTCATCAGAATTCGAGGTATCCTATGTAAAGCAATGTGAGGATGAATGCACAGAGATACAAAGTGATTACTGTAGTGTCGTAAATATACGTCTAGGAGCTGGTCTCAATTTCGATGAAGTAAACAGTACTTTATGCCATTATGTAACATTTAAATACAAGCCACTCAGGCAAATTAAAATGAAACAAAAATGTTCATATTGAAAATGTATGTCTGACATAATGTACAGCTGATAGTAGTGGTTGGCGTGTACAGAAAAATGTAAAGTCTTATTTGATCATGAATGGCATACTTTATCATCTGTGCACGTGCTGAATCTTGAAGATCTGTCTTGATGACTTTACAGAATACATCAGTCTGGGCTGAACCTAGGACGAAAATACAGAGAGCAATGACATTTCTTTCACCATCATATCAAAACATTCTGACTCGTTTCCAGTAAATAAAAGAAATTCCAACATCTTTAAAGGGTGATTTAAACATTCGACTTCATTTCTAAAATGAAATAAAAGTTTATAGAAAGTATCCAATACCTAGGCCTTGCTCCACACACTTGACAAACACTCCCTCTATCAAACCTCTTGGAAAGCGTTCTGCAGAAAGGGAGATAACTCCCAAGAGTTGACGAGATGCACTATGTTTCAAATCAGCAATCTGAAAAGTACCAAATATTGGGATTATAATAATGTTTATTTCAAATCAAAATTTAGTTCACATATTGAAGTTTCCAAAAGAACCTATAAGTTTAACATGATTTTTCAGGATCATTAATGGCATATGTACCTTAGGATGGACTACACTTCTCATGAACTGGACACTTGCAGCTTCGCTAAGGATACTGGCCAAAGAGGTCAGACTTTGGCATGCCGACAAAACTTCACTATCGGTCAAGGAGCAAAAGTTCAATGCAAGAGCTACCGATTTTATCTGAAAATGAAATGCACAGAAATTCAATTTTATGTGTTCTACTCTAATTCTTCACCACCCAAACTACAAATTTTGCAATTTTATACTTATGTAGGATCAGTTATTTGCAAACAGAAAAAAAACCAGTCAAAACAATTATAAGAAATAAAATTAAATCAAAGTTCATACGAACTGACCACAACAAAAAAATATCAAATAGGCATCAAGATGCACAATAAAAACTGGAGGCAAAACCAAGTGCTTCGGAAGGGTAAGTATTTCATTTACCACATGTGGCACCTGTCATTGAGTAAAATGCTCATCTGGACTTACCCTGGAAAACTTTCAAATAAAAGCATCTTTGTTGCGGCTTTTGTTGCCACTCTACTATATACAAAAGTCACATTTACCTGATCAGGTGTAGCTATTAGGAAAAGATCAATCTCTGGTGGTGTCTCAGATCCACTCTGCCAGCTCTCTTTTAGCTTCTCACCTTTACCCTTAAAACAAAAATACATAACAAGGATAACAAATGTAAACAGTTTTTAATTTCTAGATCATAAAGATGTGGTTAACTTTAGTATTAATAGTGAGTATATGCCGCAGTGAATGTGCCCGACAGACAGACGGATAGACAGACATAAGCCCCCTACCTTATTTGGTAACAGTTGGAGTAAAGAAAAAGAAAGTAATCAAACTTACCATGTTACAGTTATATCTTATGTCATTAAGCCAATGAGTGTAACAGTAAAGTCTACAATAATACAGGGGTAACAGACAAACAGACATGGGCTTTTCCAGAAGGAATATATGGAGAAGCAGTGAGGCATTTTAAAAATGAAATACATATTGCTGTTTTTTTAAATTTTATTTTTGAGAATTTGTAGCTAGGGTAGGGGAAAGAAAGGAATTGGGGGCATTAAGTGTTACAGAAAGTGCCTCCCCAATAATTTTATATAAGTATGTAAGGAAAAGCAGTAACTCTATTTCATACAATTACGCATAGCTGTTGAATTCCTTTCCAAACACATATCACTCAACACACTGGAAGCTGTTTCCACACCATTTGTCATATAAACATCATACATATAATTATAGCATTGTTTAGAAACAATAATATGTATTAAAACACACAAATGTTGAACCTCAATATTAAATGAATTTTTTATCCTTACCAGTAGCACAGGATCAATGTCTTTGTCCTTACAAGTTAGTTCCGCTTTCATACTGGCATCTACAAACAAAATGATGTTAAATTATTAATCATATTTCTATTTTGAGTGTCACATGACTGTAGTTACAAGTCACATCATTGTAAAACATTTTTACTCGGGTATGGTGTCACCTTTTAAACTTCTACCTTGCCTGTATAAACATTTTGCAAAATTAAAGTCTGCATAATTATATACCAATCAACAAGTACAATTACCAAGGCCATGGCACTGTTACGGAAATCCATTTTACAGAATGAGTGTATAGATTGTCATGAGCTCTTGCTGATAGGGAGGAACCATTCTTTGCCTGAAAATTGCTGGTATCAAATTATTGTTTTCAGATTTATATTTTATGGTAGAGTTGATATACATCTGTAACGTCACCTTTATCATATCATAAATATGACCATTCACAGCATGGACAGAAGCATTTGTAACTTGTTTTAAGGTTCCTTACTCTTCTTGTAAACAATGTCCAGTGTCCACAATATTAAACAAAACCATTTTACAGTCTCAGAGATAGTACAAGTGCTCAATTTCTATCTCTACCTAAATAACGTAATATATATGTTCTACAAACTTACTCAGTGCATTTGAACAAATTCTTGCAGCTAACAATTCACCAGTTTCAATATTAATTATAATCCCTAGTTAAACTCCTATTAAATGTTTATTCAGTAGCAACTAAATAAGGCAGAATATTGCAAGAAATCCATTATCCCCTACTTCTAGACAAACTTTTGCATCAAAAATGAGCAAAGGGACGTAGCTCTTTATATAGCATGGCATAATATCCAATATCAGCATGTGACATTCCACTATCCCAAGGGGTACTCACACAGAAGGTGGCAATTGCAAATGGCATAGTACTTAGTAAGATGTGACCTGTAAACGGTGACCCATGGCTATGGCCATGGAGTGCAAATATATCATATGGATTCTATCGTCCGCTTCAACATAACGATGATAATGTGAAAAATGTCTTAACTCATCTATTAGCTACATGTAAGATGTGATTGGCTAACCTGTGGTTTAAACTTCAGTCCATCCTAACTAATTATATACAACACCAAAAGCATGAGCGCCACTCCAGTTAAACATTTTCATTGAAAGCAAAAGTGCACTTTATCCATTGAAAAATTTTCATGATATATTTTGTCATCAAAAATGCATGAACAATGTCTCTGCAGTTTGAATAAATCCAAATTATTTTACTAAATACTTCTACGGTACTACAGCAGTAGTTCTCTCTCACCTGTCTGTGAATCCCCCTCTTTAGTCACAGTAGAGCATGGTTCTGTAACTTCCATCATCACCTCAGCTGTGTCATCGTCATCGTCACTAAGGATGGTAATCACACCTGCTGGAAAAGCATTGTCCATATGTTGTATTGTCTTGACACCTGGGAAAGTGGGAGTTGATGCCTCACCTGGTGAGTGGGGTGGGTCTGCCTCACCAGGTGAGTGGGGTGGGTCTGCCTCACCAGGTGAGTGGGGTGGGTCTCTCTGATGATGGTCATCACAAGTTTCCATATTCTGGGGTATTCTATCTATTTCAGAAATATCATGACTTTCTGAAATACAAAGACAGGTTTGTTTCAAATCATTGATAGGTAACGAACTTGAGAATCAATTTATTACAATATTTACATCACATCTTACATGAAATAGGAGAGATTGGCAGAAAGTTTTACTCATGACTACAGTACATGACTCTAAGATATGAAGTACGGCCTTACCTGGTAATTTCTTCACTGGAATTTTTTTCCAGGAACACTGTTCTGTTGATTTTTTCAGCCTGTCGCATAACGATGTAGCTAGATTTTGATTCCTGCTTGTAAATGTGTAGCAGGTTTCGGACAGTTGATCATCACTCTCCTGACTTTTTAGCTACAGAAAGTGAAGATGGATTATACCTGTACGAAGTGAAGACACGGAATCCGGGTGTACTAGAGCAGGAATCTGCCCGTATTTTTGAAAATACACATTTATCTGCACGGTTCATCAATGACTATATAAATGTTATAGTCAAATGATGTTATGATGACACAGAAAGTAAAATCATTCAATGGATTTTAAATGTTATTGTTCCAGTTAATATGTATTAGACATGTAAACCTTTGTAACTATATTTTAAAACCCAATAGAGTTTTTAATGATCCACCTTTTAAATATAAACTTTATTTATTTAACAACAATTATGAAACAAGTTATTTCAACTTATATTAATCACTCTTGTTGGCCCTGATGTTAGGGCGAGGGTGACCCCAACCTTTTCAAATCCGATCGGGGAATCGAACCCCGGTCGCCTTGGGGAAAGGCAAGTGCGCTATCCACTGCACCACCCGACCATCCATGATCCACCTTGATATTTTACATATACCTATAACTTCAGGTACAATTGTTATTACTTTCTCTATGAGCATTTATTTTTTATCTTATTGTAAGCGGATAAAAACTGATATTTACCTATCATTTCAGGCTATTTCTTTTCTTTTGAGCTTACAATTTTTACCTTATTGCAAGTGGCTAAACACTGATACTGACCTACATGTACATGTAAATGAGTTTGGTTTTTGAAGAACTTTCTCTTACCTTATTGTAAGCGGCTAATGTCTTCAGTAGAACGCTTTGCCATGATTCTGAAGCCCCATAGTAACACTGAACATCCTCAACAAAGTCTGACAATCCACTCGGTGGGATCTCTCCTCGATGTTGTAAAACAAATCGAAGAAAATGACATTGTATGTCACTGGGTAGCTGTACAAATCTTGGCTTACTACAAATAGATTAAGGGACATCTTACTCATTTTTTGTTGTTATTTACCAGTACATACATGGAATATAGATATATCTTAGATTGTTTGTTAAATGCTAGAAAAAGCATATGTGTTAGTACTGTATATAAGATCGAACTATCGATGAAGCCATTGGCCATTTTTTAAAACAAAGAAGCGAATTACTCTATTGATGTCGTGTTATAATTATTGAGAAACCTTTCATAAAAAGTATAAAATTATAGGAAAACTTACCTTATTTACCCATATCACATTGTATATGTTTGGTAGCCAGAAAAAAATATGTGTATAAATATTATGAAATATTCAGTTAAATATTTTTTTCCTTTCTCTTTCAATTTACATATCATGAAGGAACCCATTTCATTATAAACAATCATTGAAATATGTACTTTTAACTTTGATAAACACTGTAGTGCACTGGAGTTACATCATAGTTTACTGGAGTTAATTCAACATTGTTGTGAACTGGAGTTAACACTGAAGTGAACAGGAGTGCACTTCAATGTTTTGTCTAGTGCACCTCCTCGTTCACTACAATTAAGTGCACCAGATACCAAGTTAAGTTTGATCCAAACTGTAGCTGTTGTTCTATGATACCAATGGTGAACCATGCACATATGCGCAGCTCTGTATATTGTTGTACAATTCCACTAACCTATTATGCCATGGCTAGAAAGCGCACCTTTTACATCCATATGTTTTGGCTAACGAATATTTGCCATATTTTCTATGAGTATCAATAAATGTTGGTCGGTCTAGTGGAATTTTTCAAAACTGCCCAGCTGGCTAGTACTCTAAATATGAAATCCCCTGTCCATCTAAAATAAATTTACCTATTACAACCATGTCCTGTGGTTCAGCAATCATATCCGTACACACACATTTAACCATTCTGCAACTTTGTCAGAATTTTTTTGGGAGAAGTTAAAATGGTTATTCCCTGGATAACTATATATAAGGGGCAATCTCTGTAGCTCTGCCAAAAGAGAAAACTTACAAGATCAGGTCAGCTCCTTCACAAACTGGCTCCTTGACCAACAGACCTGCCAGTAGCTCATCCCAGTCTGGGTGACCACCATATTCAGAGTTTGCCTCAGTCTGGTACCAAATCGCAGCAGCATTGTCATGGTGATGGTCCAGCCTCATGGCACCAAACAGACCCCACCATGAAGGGGGCAGCTTTTGTACCAACTGGGGAGTTGTAAGGGACATCACTAGGAAACTTCGAAAGGCTGGAAGAAAATCAAATTTTTACTGACATTATATTGTATTACCATCATTATATATGGGCTTATATATACATTTTCCCGTCATATGCCCAGAGACGTATGTACAAAATGTACATTTGTATTTAACATGTCTCTGGCATAACTTTCCTCCATCTAATGATTGACCACAGGGGCTTGTATAAACTTATATGATAAAATTAGCTAGAAATACCTAAATTTCTAGCTAATTTTATCATATAACACTTAAATCTACAAGCCCCTGTGGATTGATGAAACGGGATCGATACCCATTTTTGCGTCCTGTCGTGTTTCCTTAAAGACTTTTAAGTTTATGTGAAATTAAGCAATAATATTTCTTTTTAATTATTTCAAACAATTTTAACTAGGCATAATAACAGGTGCATTACAGGAACATGCATACTGTGCACTGCTATGAAAACGATTCGTCACTACAACAGTGAGCTCGAGTGAGTGACGGTACATATGTATGCCTAGCTGTATGTGTCACGCCCCCTTTTGAGAAATATACGATTCTGTGGATGGCATTTCAAATATTTGCAAACCATTCATACTCACTGTATCCTTATCAGTCGCTTCTGTCGTATCCAAAGATCTCCTTAAATATCGCAGATTACAGGAATGAAGATCGACATCTATCGCTGTACATGTTATGTACGAAGTTTAATTTCCCGCGGTAAGTGCATTACTTCCTCTTTACTGAAAAACGTGATACATGGGAGGCAACTCTTGTGATCTCACCAAAATTTTAAAACAACTACGTACGTACCTGCATGTATCTCAACTATATATTGAAAACCTAAAACTGGATGTAGCAGCTATCCATGATTCCAATACTCTATATCATTATAAGACAAACTCAACACGTATTGTTATGTTAGTATCATACAAGTTATGTCTATTTACTATTTTAGTAAGATTTTGGACTGAAAGAATTTTTGGGAAAACCACTGCAGTGTGAAATCACGGAATTCGATTCTAAGTCCGTGGTAAAATTACCATACACGTACGCGTATACTCATGAACAGGGTGGATTGCGGAACAAATTGACATAACAAATGCCTTTATACGTAAAACGATTTATGTAGATAGCAATATATCGTGTGTATGCAAAGGTGTTTAAAATTCTGACTGTAAATTGAGATTTTCTTATTTTTTTTACATTCCAAGATTTGGTGTGAATCGCATTCTCGGTGAGCCATATGCATTCGATCATTATACTTTCAAGTCATAGACAAAAATAAATACATATTGAAGTGGGGGGGGGGGGGGGGGGGGATACACAAGGAGAAAAAAAAAATTCCGAACACACTGGTATACTTCATTTCATATTTTCTAAAATTAAGTTATTTTCACTATTTCTATTGTCTCAATTGAGATGTCATAAATAGGATCTTAAATAAGTTTTCATTTCATATGAGATTTTATGAAACGAGTCTTATGAGTTTTCATTTTTGCGAGTCTTGGCGAGCAAACATTAAAACTTCGAGACGAGTTTCATAAAAGCTCATATGAAATGAAAACAAATTTAAGATACTTTTTATCACATAACTCAGAAAACTTACATTTTGACAGGTTTTAAAGCCAAAATGTAGAGGGCTTAATCAAACGGAGACAGGCATATTGCATTTTGTTGCGCCATTCACAATTTAAGACGTCACGTCATTGTCCATATTATGACATCACAATCGATTTCTGACTGGCACAGCCAATGGAAAACGCTCCAGGGTATATTACACTAGTGACATATGTAAAAATATTACACGGGCGAAAAGGATGTGACGTCATTTCAATTACACTTTGTATAATTCAGCATTTAGTTCAAATAATATATTTATCGTAGAATGGAACAGCTGTCAGTCCTGGGAGGGTCAGCGGTATCCAACCTAACAATTATGACGTCCTAATAAGGTTGACGTAAACCGAATCGGCTAAATGGCATTCATAGCCTACATGAATGCAATCTGAATGTCAGGTTATAGTTATATAGTGGCAATGCCATATAATGGTAAATATGTAAATATTGAACTGATTTAAGTTGGTATCCATAGACAATCTGAATGCTTAAACCATTTGATGACGCTACAATGTCGCAATGCATTACAGTGTCATTATACACAGTACACGCACAGTATATGATATAATGTCGTAAATTTTCTGTATGTGTATGAACAGGCTGTAATGTAATGAGTCATGGGTGTATTCACTTAATAACACAGTAATTATAATCCATCTTCGGAAATCCGGTCTCGATACAAGTATCTTCTCAACACCCCGGAAAATGTCATGACAAAATCAAAGGTTCACAATCAGCTATTTCATTGGTTTCAGGTATAAAACCTGCCAATACCTAGCTGTCATTTGAAGAGTACAACTGAGCTACTCCCAACTTCACAGCCTGTCAATTTTACCGTTGCAGTGTCGCACGATTCCTTTGATTTTCGTCAAAGACCGTGATCATACTTGTCTACTTGATTTGATTTTGTCTTAACATGTTCCAGGAATGCAGAAAGGTACGAGTATCGAGACTGAAAACTTTGGATTTCGTGGATAATGGTAATCATCGATGACGTTTTATATGAAGCAATCGTTCTGAGATGCCTGTTTAGCTTATCAGATATTAAAGGTGTTGGCAAAATATTTGCAGAAATCATTTTCAATACATCTGCCGTGACAGTGAATGTATCCCAAAGTCATCAATTTGAACGCATTTGATAGCTCTTTATCCAAGCAAGCTGCAGGCCAAATGTCATTATTTTGGCATAGTGGTCCAAAAGAAGCTGGCTTAAGATTTGCTTGTCAGGGGTATTTATTTGAAAAATGTGATTGCTCTTCACCAATGCAGGATACAAGCAACATTGAATTGTTTTAAGCCAAGTTTCAGCACATCTGAAGACGATAGCTTTTGAATAAGCTGGAAGCCTTTCACCATGGCAAATATTATCTTGGGTCAATTATCATTGCTCTAGGTGTTATAGTTTTCGAGAAGATGTTGTTTGAATTTTTAACTCTTTCGAACGTATTGGTGTTGAGTGTAAGGCAAGGTAATGCATTTAACTTAGTAGGCCTTCACCCCAAGAAACTATACAGACCAATAAAACAGGAAAGTGATCATAAAATTACCTCATTAAAATGCACATGATTATTCCAACTTCAAACTTGACCTGAGCATTGGCATCATACAAATGCACGTCAGATATGGTGAAAGTGTAATTTTGAACAAAAGAAAATCCATTAAAAAATGGACCGGGACAACAAATCAGAAATGAGGGAGAGCCTTGAACTACTAAAGTATACACCGATTCTGCTCAATATTATCCCCTCCCAACGAATGTGCGAATGTACGTATGTTACACTCTTTGTCATCGACCTAACTACTTCATTCCTCAACGGAATTTCATGAAACTTCATACAAGTGTTCAGTATGACAATACCTTGAACAAGTTTGCGTTTCGGGTTTCTATATTGAAGGTCAAGGTCACTTTAACTATTTTTAGAAAACACTTTGTCATCACTCTAGCAACTTCATTTCATAAAACTTGATAAAATAGCAATGCCTTGAACAAGTTGCGTGTCGGGTTTTTATGTTGAAGGTCACTGTTACTATTTTTAGAAAACACTTTGCCATCACTCTAGTGACTTCATTCCTCAACGGAATTTCATGAAACTTCATGCAAGTGTTCGGCTTTCTATGTTGAAGGTCAATGTCACTGTTACTTTTTATAGAAAGCGACTTCATTACTGAACGGAATTTTGTGAAACTTCATGCAAGTGTTTGGCACGGAATGCCTTGGACAAGTTTTTTGCATTTCCGGTTTCTATGTTTAAGGTCAATGACGGTCACTCTTACTATTTTTAGAAAAACTATGTCATCGCTCTACGGACTTCATTCCTCAACAGAATTCATGAAACTTGATACAATTGTTTGGTATGACAATACCTTCAGCAATTCCCAATTCAGGTTACTGCGTTAAAGGTCAAGGTCACTTTTACCATTTTGAAAAAAAACTTTGTCATCGCTCCACTGACTTCATTACTAAATGGAATTTCATGAAATTTGATACCAGTTTTTAGTATGACAATATCTTGAACAAATTTGCGCTTCAGGTTACTTCGTTAAAGGTCAAGGTCACTTACTATTTTTATAAAAAAAAAACAATTTGTAATCGCTCTATCGTCTTCATTCCTCAATGACATTTTATGAAACTTCATTCAAGTATTTGGTATGGCAATGCCTTGAACAACTTCTCCTTTGGGCTTTCTGCGTTGAAGGTCAAGGTCTTTTTTACCCAATTTTTAGAAAAAAAACTTGTATTCATCGCTCTAGCGAATTCATTTCCTCTTACATATGTCACAATGTGTGAATGGGAGGGGATTTGTATCACTTGCGATGCCTTGTTAAATGAGACCCGAGAAAATCCTTATTCAAGAATAAACCAAGTTTGACTGAAATCTATCAATTTCTAGGGACATTATAATCTGATATATACATTAGCTTATCAGAATTGAGGAATCCCTGTCAATTATGAAATATGCACGGATTCCATAATCTTCAAACCTCGTCTGAGAATTGTAATTATGGAAGCCTACCAAAAGTTTGGATGAACTCCATCCATAAAGAGAACCTTGTCTGCAAAGTGACTGATGGGAGGCCATATGAATGTCATGGTGTTTTTTTTAAAAAGGGGACAAATATTTCTTTTACATATGTCTCTCGTATGAAACAATATGTATTTATTTATTGTAAATAACTTTTTATTAGTGATTTAATGTATAATGATCCTTTAGTCAAAATATAACTTTTCTTTTGAAATAAATACTGAATATTGATCATGTGCTTTATAACAAGTGCTATATAAGATAATCTAGTATAGTACTTGCTCAGTTGATATTCAATATCAGCTGGTCAATGTTATAAAACTACTGACTTAGCAATCTCAATATAATGAAGCCCCTCATAAAAAAATTGACAAATAACGGTTTATTAAACAAACAAAAGAAACAACATAAACAAGTTTTTCTTTTGAAACAAATCATAGATCACAATTCATATACATATATTTAGATCTTCCATTTTTATGTAACTGACACAAATAGTTCATTGAAATATGTAGAAAAGTACATGTACTGATGAATGATGTAGAAATATTTTACTCAATTGCTGTCGTTCTATTGACCCATCAAATACCTTAATTTAAGGCAAGTTTCATTGTTATGATGATAAATAAATTAATAACCAAAACAATCCCAAAGTACATACAATGTATAGATTGTATATATTCAACGTAAAAATATATTATTTCACTATCAAACTTTTTAAAATAACAAAAGTATTGGTAGAATACTTTTCAGGGACTTAAAGTCATGTACTTTGTTTGAACTGATAATTGTGATCATGAATATACCAGGACTCAACAGAAATACCTCAGATACTCCGATACAAACGAATTAGAAAACACAAAGATATATGTTTCTTTGGGGCTGACCTAACCGAGTAACTGGAAACTCCAGGAGTTTAACCATATTTTGTGGTTCTACATTAGTAGGGTGGGGATCGACCGGATCTCAACCATTTCTAAGTAATCATTCTTTTTGCCTGCCACTTCAGCCCCCTGTGGGGTAAGCCCTTTTATTTGTATATTTTTGAGTCATTTGCACCTGCATAAGTGTGCTTCCATTAGCCCCAATCCCTCATTCCATAAGAAGAAGTTGTTTACAGTGATCGATATAGCCAACTTGACCCTTTCTTGCCCCACTTCTAAATCCTGAGAGGTCAGCCCTAGTCCTCCATGGGTTTGCATATTTTTGAAAATTTACCACTTAAAAGACCGTTCCAACAAAATATAGTTTATATTATATCTATCATATCAATCCAGAGTAGAAGTTGCTTAATGCAATAGGTCAGATTACATCTTTTAAGCTCTACCTCCATGAAGTGGTCATTTTGTACAATTGTAATTTATTGACTCCATCAACTATGGATTTATTCCAACCAAATTGGTTAAATTCTGAGACAATCCATTTGTTAATGGAAAAAAACCCAGATGCCATGGTTAGGCATAAAGTAAGCTCACTTTGATCCTTAATCAGACAAGGCGAGTTGAAGAAAGACATATTAAAACCTTTGATACAAGGGGGACAACTATAAGCAACAATGTTGATGTAGGCTTCTGGTATTAAACACAATCACAATAAATGGTTAATTCAACACAATTGTATACAAAATCTTCGATTCACCAGTAATTTAAACTTCCTTACTTATTTTGAAATATATGATTAAATTTCAAGCTAATGATTTAACAATAGAACAGAATATATCACAGACTTTCAATGATGAACAGTACATGAATTTATAGATACATGTACATTTGTAACAATTGAAGAAATAAATAAACAATACTCTAAAAGTAACCTCTTTGTTGATATTTTATACCGGGCAGAATAAAACATGTATAATGGTATCATGGTATACAACCATTAAATCTCATATGTCACCCTGTAACAATTTTCCTCTTATATACATAACCTAGTTACTATTCTCGGTAAATGCACGTGTTGCAACCTTCCTCATTTAATTTATACTGTACTCAATTGTATAAAGTCATGCTTTTGTGGATGCTTCTCAGCTTTTAGACATGACTTTGTCAATTCCACATATGCTTTTGAAACAATGGTAATCTAATCTATCTGTTTGTGGATCAACCATACACAATAATACATTTGAAAGTAAGTTCTTTTGGATATTATCTGAAACCCTGTTTGAATTGGTTTGCCACTTAGTCCTAATGATTCTGGAATCAACAAAAAGAGAATCACACGTGTGTTACTTTCTTGTGCATGCTCCTCCACCTGTTGCGGAGATCCTGAGAATTACGTCCCTTTGAGAAGCTGTAGGAGTTGAGAATGGACTTCCAATTGTAGCCATACTTCTTTACTCCCCTTATAAGACGCCGCTCCTCACACATAGAGAATAGTTTGCTGCCTCTTTTCTTTCTATTCTTGTTACTGACAGATGATATAGTTTCTTCCTGAATATCTGTTTGTGAGGTCTGCAGACAGAAAATAATTATGATATGCATAAACATTTTACAGAGTTGGAATGGGGCACATCATCAATGTAGTTTCAAATAACATACATGTAAAAACATATATATATAACCTTTTTAATAAAATCTTGAGTCAATGTGTAGCAAGATAATGAACTGGCCTTTGATCCAAGTATAGACTTTCAGTCAGAAGGGTGATAATACACTGAGAAGTGATTACTTGATAGAAACGAATACATGTGGGATCTTTGTCTCTCGGCAATTTGGTTGATATTATCCATTATTAACACTGTTATAGAAAGGAAGTAATTATTTTTTGTCTCAATCCTTCAGTTATTAAGGATGTAAACCCTACGCATAAGATACATTATTGCACATTTTGTACAAATATTATAATATAATATGAAACTTCAAGTTATTTTTTTAATATATTTTCTATAACAACTATGAAAAAAGCTGTTTCAACTATATATATATAATCACTCTTGTTGGCCCGGATGTTAGCGCACATGGGGTCTTAATGTAGAGGAAAACGGAGTACCCGGAGAAAACCCACGTGGTCAGGCAAGTGACCCCATACCTTTTCACGTCCGATCAGGGAATCGAACCCCGGCCTCCTTGGTGAAAGGCAAGTGTGCTATCCACTGCACCACCCGACCACCTAATACAAATATTCTATTTCTTACCACCAGTCGTTTGTATTTGTCTCTGAGGTCAGTGGCAGTCCTGGTGGGGTGGAACTTGAAAGTCACAAGTATCTGGTTCCAACGGGTACCAAGCTGTGCCACACCCTTAATGATGTTGTCCACTTCCTCCTGTGCATAAGGGATCCTATTGCGACGTGATACCATATTCCTCAAAGTTGCCAGGTTGTACTTGCAGGAAGTTGATGAATGTGGAGGTGTGACCTGTCAAAAAATGGTAACTCATAGAAGGTGGAGGATTGAGAAGGAATTACAAGCACACAGTCAGCTACTTCTTTGCAATTGAACACAAGAACTTTTGCCCTCTGAAACCCATCATTAATAGAGTTATCAATCTTAACTTTCTTATGGATATAATGTTAAAGGTACATTATATTGCGTTATTAATCTATACCGTGCACGAAGCACATGAACTGTACAAAAACTGTACAAATGACTGTTTTGATATCGGGAAACTGTTTTATAAAAACAGGGGTCAATTGACACTAACACTATAGTCTGCTAGTCCTAGACTGGTAGATTTCAGCAAGGACTAGTGAATCACCTAACCTAACTGATCCTTTGGACTTGTAAAAAATATTATTATAAAATAAGAATTTTCCTTTTTAAAATTTAGAAAACAGCTTAGAATAAGATATATTGCATTTAAAATTTTACCGAAAACCTTTACCATATTTTTATGGCAGATGTTATTTTAAGCCCCCTATAGATACAGTCGATTACTTTTTATATTTTGTGCTGTAGATCGCGATGTTTCCTTCAGGAAATCTTGGGCTATATAGCTACATTGACAAACGACTAGTAAATAATCTATTCGTCTAGACCTATTGACTACCAAGCATAAAAAGTTAGTGTCTAACCCTGAAAAATATTACATACCCTGTCATCTCTATCTGATTCACTGGACATGAAGTCATACACAGACATGGTTTTCTTTGTGTATTGTAAATCTTCTTTATGACATGAAGAAATGGAAGGTAAGAGCCTTCTGTTTTTGTAAAGTGAAGAAGAGTTCTTCCTCGTCTGCTGGATGAATTTCCTCTCACTATCTCGTATAGCTTTGTGATTCTCGCATGTGTACAAGCTGGTCTCCAACAGTAGATTATAGGTTCTGCTGTTCATCACCATCCTTTTCTTGTTTGATGGTGAGCTGAGCCAGATAGTACAACCTGAATGAACACAATCACAGGTCAATAATTCAGTCTGTTGCAGAGTACAGAATGCAAAAGACAGTTTTTGGGGTGAGCCATATAAGTACTTAAAGATTTATATATTTATAATCACATAGGTGTCATTTCTCCAGTCAGCAAGCCTATAGCTAGCTCTGTTCTGTTTGTTATAATCACCTGGACATTTAGAGGCTCCCAACTCTGCAGATAATTTCTGATTATCAAGGCAAACCAAATTCTCTTCTCGAGAATTTTCTAAGTTTTCAATGTCAGAATCATCATCTGTAAAAAAAAAAAATCCTTCAAATGAAACAGCAAAATCTTCAATATTTCAACCCCTACAATATGTTTCAGCTACATTCATAAGTGTATCATGTACAATTTTTATTCCACAAGACATCTAATAATTCTTTGAAAGGTTCTTGCGGTCATGAAAAGCACTGTCTAAATAAACAAGAGATCTCAGAGGTATCTTGGCGCCCACCATTGTACCATCTGTCAGCTTGATCTATTCTCTTCTTTTCTCTTATCTCTTTGATAGAGTCATGTTAACAGTAACAGCACCATGAGGTAACATTTGATCAAAACTTAATCCTGCTGTGTATAAAAGACACCTTCCAAGTGAGTTTGTCATTTCACATATTTACTAGTACAGTACTTAATGTGAAAGAAATAGAACTGATCATTGCAATTTGAGAAAGATTTGTTTAGTTCTTCCTTTTTGTTTTTATGATCACTCTTAAAATTAAACATGCACAACTGCAGACCAAGGGAAACCTACATATGATTATGAGAAAGATTAATCCAGTACTTCCTGAGAAATTAAAAAAAAAAACTTTCAATGTCAAATTAATGGCTGCCTGTCGGCCTTTTTGTTTATCTGATCAGTCTCTAAAGTAAATATGCACAAATAGGTACCATGGGAAACCTACATGTAAAATTTGAGAAAGATCCCTCTGGTTACCTTCCTGAGAAATAGCGATAACAAGAAGTTTTTAAGGACATCAATTGATGACCGACGGACAGACCACGGACGCAGGGCGATTTGAATATCCCGCCATCAGATGATGGTGGGCTAAAAATGTATACATATGAATTTTTAAAAAAAGTAAAAAAATGTCATGTGGATGAATATTCTGTGTAAATTTCATCAAAATGTCTTCAGTTATAAGAAGGCTGGAAATGGTATAAGCCTTTGGCCTGCTAACATTTGGCTTCTAGATGTGCTACTACTGTACACTGTACATACATTGTAACATTAATGCCAAGAAAATGTATAAATAAATGAAATGTTTAGTCCACAGGCACCGAGACAACACAAATACCACTTTGAAATACACTTCAGTGTCAGTGTAGCTATTTTAACAAGTTATCATCCTGGGGCCTTAATTAATAGCTCACCTGAAATTTGTTATTGTAATTTAAAAAACCATACACTTTAAACAAGTGTATTGATTCTTCAGCAGAAGTTGTTTGAAGTTTTTGACATAGTTGATCCCTGTAACCTCAAAAATAGCTCAAGGTCATTTTGCTGGAAAACTTTGTTGAGCTCTATCAAAGCTAGCAAACATCCTAACTTCATGACTCTAGGCCTTTCAGTTCTTCAGAATAAGTTTTGTAAATAAAATTCAACCTTGTTCAAAGAAATTTACCAGCCAAATATCATGACTGTATTACATTTCTCAAAATAAGTTATATGAATTTTTACATAAACATATTTGACTTCTGTGACCTTGAAAGTGGCTCAAGGTCATTTTTGTTTGCAAAATTTGCTAGGCTCTTTCCAAGGAATCTACTAGTAAAATGTCATGACTCTTGGCCTTTTGGTTTAAAGAAGAAGTTGTTTGGAGTTTTAGACATATTTGACGCTTGTGATCTTGAAAGTGGGTCAAGATCATATTTGTTCCCAAACTTTGTTTGGCTCCATCCAAGGAAACTACCAGCCAAATATCATAGCTATAAGCCTTTTAGTTTTTGTAGAAGTTGTTTAAAGGAGAAGTTGACGACGGACGCTGCGCCACTGTATAAGCTAACTTGGTCCTTCAGGCCAGGTGAGCTAACAATTAAGTGGTCTTACCACAAATATATGTATATATGCAACCTTAACCTTCAAGCATATGTGTATTACATTGTAACATATTCTATAGCCAAATCATTACCTTCAACACTGGAAAATGTGTCAGAGTAATTTTCACAGTAGTTCTCATCATGGAAATGATCTGTCATCCTATCAATAGATTTTACACTGCATGGCGTACTCCCCACATTTGGTCGGTCCTCTCGTATTCTAGTCCTGTCGTTCTCTCTCTGAAGTTCTTTGATAGGTAGTGACTTCCGTTTTATTGGAGTCACACTATAGCATATATTTTGTGAAAAAGAATTCCTTTGAATTACAGTTTGATTTAATCTGTTTTTCTTGGCAGTCTTCACTAAATCTAAATCAAATTCTGAATTTGTATCTAGAACAGAGCTGCAGTCAGAATCAGGATATGAATCTGCAATAGTTGATTTTGAATGCAATGAAACTCCCAACTTGACCGACATATTTGGCCTGTCTTTGCTACCCAGCGATCGGGTCATTCTTGTATTGGAAGGGCGCCGTACTGGTGTTTGATAGCAACCAGCCACTGTAGGAGGTTTCGGTTTGACAAACACATCATCCCTTTTTGTGAGATTACATGACTTTTTCACAGAAGAGTTGTGTTCATTACTAGTACTTGAGTTGTTCAATGAACACCTGTCAGTAGACACATTGCTAGAGACACTTGTCCTGGTTTTCTGATACTGAGAGTGAATGTCTGTTGAGTTTCTAATTAAAGAAGTTGTCTTGGAATTCTTCGGAGTACTGGTTGAATTTCTAAGCATACCATGATCTGTGAATTGATCACTTGAGGTTGACATCTTGGGTATGTCTGTGGCAGAGGTTGATGTCACCATCATTTGATTGATGGTCAGATCCTCGGATACCTTTCCTTTATCAATTCTTTCTAATCCTTTAAGACCTTGATTAAGATATGTATTGGAGCTAGCCAGTTCCTTCCCAAGAGTGTTCCTACCTGCACTCTCACAACGGCTGTTATCTGTAGTAACATCAGTCACTTGGTCAATTCCTCTGACAGTTTTTGGGCCTTTATTTTCATGGTTAAATTCAACTGTATCAATGTTTAAAGTAGAACACAACTCATTCCCATATCTTTCTGGACACTGACAATCACTATTCCTGTCCCCTCTATGATCTAAGATGCACTTCTTTAATGGAGTCAAATCTTGGGAGAAGGCTTTCACTTGTGTAGTGCTGCAAGGCATGTTTAGCTTCAGATCAACATGATGATGCTTTGGTTCATAAGCTGCATTTGTATCTTGTACAGATGTTATTTTCCCAGAATTATCTTGTGTAGTTTGATGATTTGGCATGCATAGTCTAGCAGTTCCATCAGGTCCTATGAAATGGGACCCATGCCCTGCTGAGGAATGACAATCAACATCCTGATTTCCACATGTATACTCTGGGCAGTTGTTCACACAGTACATGTTAGGATTTTGTCCAAAACCTTTTCTATGGCAGGAGCTATCCGGCGTACTACAACACAATGACTGATGATGCAGTCTTTGTCTATCAGATTCTATAAAGGTTCCTCTGTGGACCGGGAAATTTTCCTCCGACAAACATGGCCTTGGTTCTAAACCATACTGCTGAACATGTGGCGATGGAACATGCATTCGAAAAGCAATAGATTCCATCCTTTTTCTCTCTTCTCTTTCCTATGGATAGAAGTAAATTTCCATTTTAACTCAAGAAATATCACAATTTCAAGGGCAAGAAACAAGAATAAATGTACATGTATTACAAAATCAACATTATATAACATATAATTATAATTCATTTTAAATATACGCTGTACCAGGCTATTTATTTTCACAAAATGAACCTGATAACTACACACCATGAAACCTTTGACAGGAATGTTGAAATTTTAGAATATCAAAGTGAAGATATTGTTAAAGTTAGAAGACATTTTATGATACGTGTAGCAGAACCTGGACTGCTTCCAAATATTATAATATAAACATACAACTGTATACAGCTGCTTTACAGTCACAGGCAATATTAGACCTCAGTCATTTTCTGAATGAATGATCTGATGTTCTGACACATTGGTCAGGGGCAGCTTTATAGAATGAAAATGTATTTACCTGTTGTAATTGAAAAAGGAGATTGTTCTTGTATGGTGTTGCAGAAAGAATACCACAGCCTCTCTCCTTAACAGGTTCTTTTCCTTGTCCAGTTTGCTGTAAGGCCAAGCTTTTTTCTTCAGCTTCTTTTTCAATTACTTTCAATCTTTCACTTATTTCATCAATTTTCAGCAACATTTTCTTTCCATTTTCTCTGGAATTAAGACCAACAGTTATACACTATATCTATTCAAATCGGTTTTCAGTAAATCACATAAATATGTTTGTAAGTATATCCTTTCCACATGGTGTCTATATCTTGACAAGACAGACTCTTCATCATGACTAATTTATAAGTTGTTTTGCAATGACACAAGATGCCAAACAAACATCATAATTATCCCATTGTTTTTGCAAGTGAAATGTTTTATATTCAATTGGCTAAAGTTATATTGTTTTTAGAAATGTTAAATTCATTAACTCTTCCATCAAGCAAATATCAGGCAGCCATTACCCTTAAATGTACCAAATATAGTTTGCATATAGACTGAAGCAAAGACAATGCCGATTCCCTTCACTGGAGCCCAAAATTGATGCCAAACTAGTGATGTTCAGAGAAAACATTACTTTGGTCCTTATGGTATATCTATATTACAATTGTCTGAATGACTTAATTAAACAAACCCTAAACCAATACTCTCATAAAATGTAAAGGAGTCGTAAAAAAAATTCCAACAAAAATAATGACACCCTCTGACCATCAGACTGTAATTGGTGGATAACATAAACTTGTTCTCCTCAAAATGGTTACCTCCTGGCAGCATCAAGATCTTCTTCCTTTGATTCCAGAAAATTCTTTTCATCTAAAAAAAACAATCTTGAGGTCATCAGAAATCTTCACAGCAAAATAAAGAGAGATTTTAGTTATTGAAATATTTCCCGATATATATTTTTGCTTTTAAAGAATTTTATGTCAAAACAAGCATTGTAATATTGAGATAGAAATGATCAAAGTAGAAATTAATCTAAGATGTCATATAAATAGATTCTTATGAATATTGTCATCGATGAAAAATTTCATTCAATCTTACATACTTTTGGCAACACACATTTGAAGAAGATATTTAACAGCCTTTGAGAATTCTTCATCTTCAGAGTCTGTGAGAAGCTTAACTAGATCTGGAAGGCCAGTGACTGCATCAATCTTAATCCTGTTCTCACCTGGGCAGAAAATGTCATCAAATATAAAGCAACGTATACGTTTGACACACTGTCATCATGATACACATATCTATGAAGTTTCATTAACCCCGTAAATAATATTCTGTGATTCAGAACTAAATTATAATCCAGAAAAACAATATTATGTGTTTATACAACCTTCATTTCCAAAATGTATCATATTGAAAACAAAAGTAGATTTATCTAGTCATGATACATATACCTATACATCTTGCTGTCACCTTGATCATGGAGATATAGACCTGACGTGAGTTACACTTATCAATGAGACCTTCTAGTCATGACGCAACCATTTACAAAGTATCGTAAAAATTATTCATCCTTCATAAAGTTTTGCAAACAGAAGAATTTCTAGGTAGTATATTGATTTTGTCCATCTTTCAATTATTGCTATGAAGCGTTAGGGTGTACAACCATAAGAGTTGTATGCAATCCCCGGTCAGAATATAATCCATCCACAGAGTTTAATGAATGACAGGGATGATTTTGAACAGATCAATAGAAAAAAAAAATGGGTACATGTATTAACATATTCATAATTCTCTTGATATAATTATAGAATGAACTTATTGTATATTTCAACTTCCATATATATATATATTTATTAAAATACAGAACAACTTGAAAATCACTGCATTTGCCTAGTACATATAATATTTTCTGTCTGCAGGTTCATATAGGGCATTATGCTCTATATGATCTGATGATATAATGAAATATATTTACCACTCTGAAGAAAATGCTACAAAATACAAATATTGCTGTTTTATACAAATGTATAGGCATTTCCCCCCTATGAGACACAAACTGTCCTGACTTTATAAACCATTATTCCCAAAATCCATTAGATACATCACATTTTTTTTATATATATAAGCCACTTGGGTAGAAAAGTATATATTGAGAGCAAAAACTGTCTAAGGAAGAGATTACAGCAAAAATACATATTGTCCATCTCTTAATGAAAGTTGATATCTTTCTTATTCTACTTACAGGACAGTTCCAGCATATGTCCCAGTGTCAGCACCACTTGAAGCTTGTCCTCCTGCCTCAGGGATCCCAATAGCAGTAATTCTAGCAATGATGGTATTGCATCACCTTTTCCCAAATCTTCCGCATTCTCAGCTGAAATTTGCATTGACAAAAAGTGTACATGGAAATTCACTTTTATTTTTATTTTGTTTTTCCCAGCATGTAATGGCAGTCTGGTCATTTTTGGTTAAAGTGTGAGGGATCATTTGTCAAATTTTGTCAAAATTGGCAGTGATGCATGTTGAAAGTTGTCAAGTACCCATACATATAAGGATGAGATTTTAAAAAGATTTACTTTCATTTCCTATAACAGATAGATGTTGGAGCCTATTGGAGTCTTTTAAAAGAAAGTCGGCGACTGACAACTATTTATATTATAAGTACTGTAATGTGGTTATATTTTGCAGGGGTTTTAATTTCGCTATATTTGCGCTTTGACTAATATCCGCAAATTCTAAACACCAGGTAAATTATCGAAAATGTTAGCCACTTTTACAGACCTTATCACAACATGTTGAAACTACTTATAACCCAATGCTGTTATGCAACCTTAAATGATCGCCTCAAATCAGATTATCACCAGACAACTGGGCAGTCCATGATAAAACAACACTTGCATATAAGTGGCCACAACATATTCATGTGTACACAGTAGGTGAATAATTGATGAGTTTACTGCTACCAAGATACATACACATTTCATTTTCGAGTGAAGTCACTGACGGATGCCAACACTCAGGATCAGTGTTTTTAAAAGGTTTACCTGTATTTCGAAGTTTAATCCTTAAATGTTGACACACAAAATAATTTGCATGACACATGGGATTCGGGCGCACAGCAAATTTTAACCCCTGCGAATATGTACTGAATACGAAACCACAAAATATTGACCCAGCAAACTTAAAGCGCTATACAGTAGTTCAATAATTTTGCTTCACTTTTTGTAACAGGTATCAGTAATTCAGTGGAAAGTACATTTCATGCTGAAAATAATTATGATTTCAGGATACTTTATTCATATCAATACATGCCACACCATTCTGACAAATGACACTTGAATTTCCAGTTATTCTCTACATTAAAACCAATATTACATGCTGTTGTTTTTGTAGTTGCTTGTGCATCTGCATTTTATATATAGAGCTATCATCATACCACATAAAGAACTCATAAAGAACCCTTTTTTCAATCATTTTGAATATATTGATATAATGTAATACAATGTAGAGCATGATACAATGAGAGACATAATTACACTTATATATATACAAAATACACCAACCATTGTCAAGTATACAAGAATCTATGGTTCTTGCAATAGTAACTGCAAGGTTTATATGTTCCGTGCGAGAGTCGGTCTCCGAGTTCTGACACAAAGCCAAGTCCAAGGCGACCTTGAGCCGGGCAATGAGGACCAAGAGTCCACCACACTGCCGGACTTGGTCCTGATTGCGAGCTATAAAGAAACCATACCTTAATGTTATCAATGTCCAACCTTTTCAAATTTGCTGCAGAGTGAATCCTTAATGAAAATTTACATTAAATGGACAGTATAGCAAATGGAGTGAAGTGAATACAATGTAATTCAAATTATTAACTTCATCATAATAATTCTCCTAGTGTATACATGTACATAGTTATTGCAAATCCATGTAGATATTTCCTGTAGTTAAGATGAGTAAATGTATAAGGTAGTTAATTTGGGTCTCTAAATAGTTGTGTCCTACCATTGCTTGCAACAGAGAATCCCACAAGGGATAAGAGAGGTCGTAGAACAGAGGGGTTGTCACAGTGCTGTATGAGGCTGAACATAAACCCCAGCTCAAGTCCACATCGGCCCTGGTTCTCATCTTTAAAAGAAAACAATAAAGAAATATTTCAATATTCAAACAAATGATGCAAAATTACTTCTATAGATTAGCTGTCTATAGTCATTTGTAAACCATCAGTTGATGCTAAACATTTAAGCACACTTCATATTAGCAGATTTCAAATTCTTTTCATCCATTAAGAACTGTTAAAGTTACGTTTGAGTAAAATTCATTTCATTTTTTTTTCAAAATATTGTTTTCAGAGTTATTTAAATGGAAAGGAAAAGACTTAAGTTTGAGGGAGGAAATCAAAATAGACAAGTCAATGTAAACAAGAGGCACAGAGGGCCTGTAACGCTCACCTGGATATCTAAGCAATCATGGTAAAATATTCGCCAAAAGAGATCCAAGGGAATGGGCCAGACCCCAAGGCCATAAACCTTGTAGAATATCTGTATTAGATTTTTCATGCCCAGCAATTTTTTGTATGGTTATAGGGTGGGGATCTCAACTGTTTCCAAGTTATGACAGGAACTAGGTCCCTAGGGTTGTGGCCAGACCCCAGGATCAATTCTAATATCATTACTTCATTCGTCTCTTTATGCCTAGCATTTGTATATATAGTTTTGGGGTGGGGATCTCAACCGTTTCAAAGTTATGACCCAGGGGTTAAGTTTCCAAGGGTGTGGCAGACCCTGGGGCCATCTTGGAAGGCGTATATGTATTCCTCTCTTTATACTCAACAATTTTATGTATGGTTATAGGGTGGGGATCTCAACTGTCTCCAAGCTGTGACTCAGTAACTTATAGGTCCCTAGGGGTTCGTTAGGATCCAATGGTCTATTCTAATATCATGACTGCATTCGTCTCTTTATGCCCAGACTTTCTATATATAGTTTTGGGGTGGGTATCTCAACTGTTTCAAAGTTATGACCCAGGGACTATGTCACCAAGGGTGGGGCCATACCCCAGGGCCATCCTGGAAG
This sequence comes from Mizuhopecten yessoensis, assembly GCF_002113885.1. Classification (NCBI taxonomy): domain Eukaryota; kingdom Metazoa; phylum Mollusca; class Bivalvia; order Pectinida; family Pectinidae; genus Mizuhopecten; species Mizuhopecten yessoensis. The sequence goes on along the minus strand of NW_018404217.1, from coordinate 111,588 downwards.
CATATGTGCATTCTTCTCTTTATACTTAGCAATTGTATATGTGGTTATACGGTGGGGATCTCAACTATTTCCAAGTAATAAACTTTTTTTTACCCCAACCCTTAGCCCTTGGGGTCAGCCCCACCATTTGTACAATTTTGAATCCCGCCTCCCATGAATGCTTCCGACTAAATATGATTGATATCCAGTGCAAAGTTCTACAGAAGAAGTCGTTTGTAGCAATATGGCCAAATTGCCCACTTTTGGCCCCGCCTCTCAGCCCCTGGGAGCTTCAAACCCACCATTTGTACAATTTTGAATCCCCACTACCTAGGGATATGCTTCAAGTCAAATATGGTTATATACATCTCTTGGTTCTAGAGAAGAAGTCGCTTAAAGCAATATGGCTAAATAACCCTTTTTGGCCCCGCACCTCAGCCCCCTTAGGGGTGAGCCCCACTATTTGTACATTTTTGAATCCCCACCTCCCATGAATGCTTCTGACCAAATATGATTGATATCCAGTGCAAAGTTGTACAGAAGAAGTCGTTTATAGCAATATGGCCAAATTGCCCACTTTTGGCCAGCCCCTCAGCCCCCTGTAGGGTTAGCCCCACCATTTGTACAATTTTGAATCCCCACTACCTAGGGATATGCTTCAAGTCAAATATGGTTGATATACATCTCTTGGTTCTAGAGAAAAAGTCGCTTAAAGCAATATGGCTAAATAACCCTCTTTGGCCCCGCACCTCAGCCCCCTGGAGGGTGAGCCCCACTATTTGTACATTTTTGAATCCCCACCTCCCATGAATGCTTCTGACCAAATATGATTGATATCCAGTGCAAAGTTGTACAGAAGAAGTCGTTTATAGCAATATGGCCAAATTGCCCACTTTTGGCCAGCCCCTCAGCCCCCTGTAGGGTTAGCCCCACCATTTGTACAATTTTGAATCCCCACTACCTATATAGGCATGCTTCAAGTCAAATACGGTTGATATCCATCTTTTTGTTCCAGAGAAATTGCTTAAAGCAATATATAGCCAAATAACCCTTTTTGGCCCCGCCCCTCAATCCCCTTAGGGGTCAGCCCCACAATTTTGTACAATTTTGAATCCCCGCCTGCCATTAATTGATATCCAGTGCATAGTTCTACAGAAGAAGTCGTTTGTAGCAATAAAGCCAAATTGCCCCCTTTTGGCCCCACCCCTCAGTCCCCTGGGGGTCAGCCCCATCATTTGTACAATTTTGAATCTCCACTACCTAGGGATGCTTCCAGTCAAATATGGTTGATTTTGAATCCCCGCCTGCCATTAATTGATATCCAGTGCATAGTTCTACAGACGACGGACGACAGACAGACAATGGACGCCACAATATGGCATAAGCTCACCTCGGTCCTTCAGACCTGATGAGCTAAAAACGGTCCACAAAAAGTTGAAAAAAGGTACCGTTGCGTGGATTATTGACACACATGCAGAGTGTGCTAGCAACACTTGACCACAACTCCAAACTGGTCATCCCTACATCTTCAAACCAAGACTCGGTAGATTCCTGTCTGTTAAACACTTCGGTCTTTGGAAAAGTTTTACTGCAAATCAATATTTCATAAAAAGAATACAATATTGTACATCAAGGTGTTTTAATTAAACAAATTCAAAGTACTCAATTGTATTGCCTACTCAAACACAGGAATTACAATGTTCTAAACATCATGGAAGATAAAGTTGACTCCTGTTAATACTGTAGTATAGACAAATGAAAAGGTGCAACCTGTAATAGTTGTTGTATATCTTCAGTGATATATTTTCTTCACCTACAGTTGAAGCCATGCATGCTGCTTCCCCTAGCAAAAAAGTGCTTTATCTTCCCAAAATGAAGACAAATTTATTTATTTTACAACAATTATGAAACAAGTTATTCAACTTATATTAATCACTCTTATTGGCCCGGATTTTAGCGCGCAGAGGGTCTTTGTTTGGGAGGAAACCGGAGTACCCTGAGAAAACCCATGTGGTCGGGCAGGTGACCCCATACCTCTTCACATCCGATCAGGGAATCGAACCCCAGCCGCATTGGTGAAAGGCAAGTGCACTATCCACTGCACCACCCGACAAAAAGAGCTATATCTTCCTAATTTTAATACAAATACATGTAGTGCAATATATTCAAAATTCATCTAGGGACAGCTAAATTGTAGGTTGATGTAAAATTAAGGAGGGAAGCACTGATGCAGTGGTTTTTATTCTATTAGAGTGTGTTAACTTATGACAGTTCAAATTGTACATGAACCACAAAGTCAATTTTAGCTGTACATGTATCACAAACAAGTTTCCATTTATATCTAAAAATATTTCATGAATGAACTATACGGATACAATTTGTCAAGTGCAGACAGAAAAAAACCCACCGAAAAGTAACACAACTTAAACCTTTCACATACATGAGATCACCATAATGTTACATGTGATGTCACAGTGAATGCTATTTTTTATACAAGTGACCTATTCAAATACATTCTAGTTATTTGAGCATGTGACACTATATGTTGGGTTATCCTGACTGCAGGCCTATTTTTGCACTATTGGCTTACATAAATGTGACATGCCATATGAAATTCATAATAAGACTAAATAATTTTGTTTTGTTTACCGTAAGAGTTGCAACAAATCTGATAAACATCTTGAAGTCCTCACCAATGCTTGTCCTTGACCTGACAATAAATTCAAACAGATATCAGTTCAGCTGAAATATATATCACATCATAATGAGCCCCATAAGACATTTATTGATAGCTGAAGACTGTTCATGCTACCAGTAATAAATCATTAGTAGAAAATTACTCAATTTTATACAAAATATCATCAGAAAATCAAGAATGTACATGTACCACATGCATCATTTGAGACTTACACTGAATACAGCTATATTTCAGAGTATAGTCAATGTGTGTATATACTTACCATTGTTGGAAACAAGGTTGAGAAGGAAGAAAGTTGCTGTTTGTTTGAGCCTTGTGGGACATTGTGTATTTGACAGGATTCCATGGAGGTATTCAAACACACCGGAAGAGGTGAGGCACTTTTGGCAGAAGACTACAACCAAGCAACACACAAAATATACAGTACTACACTGGTTCTTAGTTTGATATATATATATTGAGACTAGCTTTTAAAATGTGTAATTAAAAGTAGAGTTTATGTATATAAACTATTTCAATAAAGTTCAAACAAGAGGCCCAGAGGGCATGTATCGCTCACCTGGATATCTAAGCAGATCCAAGGGATAGGGCCTAATTCTTGAAGCATATCTGTATTATATTTTTCATGCCAAGCAATTGTATGTATTGTTATGTTGTAGAGACCTCAACTGTTTCCAAGTTATGACTCAGAAACTAGGTCCCTAGGGTTGTTGCCAGACCTCAGGATCAATTCTAATATCATGACTGCATTTGCCTCTTTATGCCCAGCATTTGTTTATATAGTTTTGGGGTTGGGATCTCAATCGTTTCAAAGTTATGACCCATGGACTAAGTCTCCAAGGGTGTGGCCGACCCCAGGGCAATCCTGGAAGCATATGTGCATTCATCTCTTTTAAGTCTTTATACTCAGCAATTGTATATATAGTTATAGGTCGGGGATCTCAACTGTTTCCTAGTTATGACTTAGAAACTAGGTCCCTAGGCCTAGGGTTGTGGCCAGATCCAAGGGTCAAAGCTAATATCATGATTGTGTTCGTCTCTTAATGCCCAGCAATCGTATATATAGTTTTAGGGTGGGGATCTCAACTGTTTCAAAGTTATGACCCAGGGACTAAGTCTCCAAGGGTGGGGCCAGACCCCAGGGTCATACTGGAACTATATGTGCATTCATCTCTTTATACTCAGTATTTGTATAATGTGGTTATAGGGTAGGATTCTCAACCTTTGCCAAGTTATAAACTATTTCTGACCCCACCCCTTTGCCCATGGGGTCAGCTTGTCAGTTTGTATAATTGTTAATCCCTAACAACTAGGGAAGCTTCAAACAAAATATAGTTGATATCCATCACTTAGTTCCAGAGGAGAAGTCTCTTAAACCTTTATAACCAAAAAACATTTTTTGGCCCCGCCCCTCAACCCCCTGGGGGGTCAGCCCCACCATTTTTACAACTTTGAATCGTAATGGTCAGCCCCACCATTTATACAATTTTGAATCCCCGACACCTAGGAATGCTTCTAGTCAAATATGGTTGATATACATCGCTTAGTTCCATAAAAGAAGTCGCTTAAAGCAATATAGCAAAGTTATCTTTTTTTACCACGCCCCACAGCCCTATTAAAATGAAATGTAAACATACCATTATTTTCTATGCAGCATCCTAAACAATAAAATGCTGATTCCTGCACTTCCGAATTCGTTGTAGATGTTATAATGTTGAAAACATAATTTAGGCCGCCAATGCCACGAAAATGATCTTTTGCTCCTTCTGCAATGTAATAAACCAACAAATAGTGATCAACAGTAAAGAGTGCTTGTTCAAAGAGTTACAATAACTTCTCATCACACAATATTCCTGTTTAGGGTACCACTTTTAATGAATGGTCAATTGATACACAAGTTCAGGAGTTGAAGTATTTGTTTTCTACACATAATATTTTGCACAGAATCAATATAATGGTGGTTATTGAACTTGTCTGAGCTCTTATTGTCATTAACCTTCCCATTAAGTTTAAGTAAATTTGTTTAAAATTACTCCAGATATTGAGCGAAATCTAATTCAGCAATTGATGAAAGGGGCATAACTCAGTAAATTATAGTCAGATAATGTTGGTTAACAAACTTGTCCTAGCTGATCTGGTAGTTAAGCTTCCCATGAAGTAGCTATTCTGGTAATTAAGCTTCCCATGATGTTTCAAGTTATAATTCCTTGAAAATTACTCGAGATATCGAACAGACACACAAAGTGTGCTCACCCATTATCCACTAAATCAGTATTATAAGTATAACAATATGACATTAATAACAATACCATAGTTAGAAAAGATGGAGGCCAACGTAAAAAGGGCTTGTTTAGTAGCTGCAGAGTTGTCAGCTTGATATTGGAGACATTCCAGCAGAAGTTTCACATCAGTCTTCACTTCTGCAACAAAAAAGAAAATTGTTGAAATTTCACTTGTCAGGGTTGGGATAAGAAATTCAGAATATGATTTCAAAATAACAATCTACAGATTCTTAAATAAAAGAAAACATACCTTTAATACCCATATTTAATGTACTGATAATATATACTTGCAAATTAATTTGAGGAACAAATGCCAGTGAGGTTAAAATATTGCAACGAGTCTTGTAACATAACTCATATATGCCCCTACTACTAAATTTGACACTGTATCATAATAAGAACCACACCTCTGTAAGCAGTCCATTCTAAAAAAAATCAATTAGTGGTGTTTATAGAAAAGTTTGATCAATTACAGAGCACTCCATACTATATAGTATAAGTATTACCACTAGATTCCTTTCCCCTCTCTATATTTCCATGGCTATTGAAATCTGCCATTTCCTGGGTCCATTGGTCACTCTGAACTAATACGTCCGTATCTCTTCACCTCTTTCTGCAAAATATATCGTCTAGTCATCAGTTTCCGCGCGTTATGTATTTCTGCGCAGCCATTTTATCAAGCTATATCTTGTAACTACTTGACCTGCTGGACACAACACAATGATATTTTAGACGTTTGGCCATCGTCTGTAAACTGACACAAAAATTACCGGAAGTTTGTCCGGAAACATGAGAAATAATCACCGATTAAAAGAACACTTTTTATCTTGCTCAAAATGAGCCCATACCTGAAAAAACGGTGATACATTTCATTCATGAAGTGGTCTTTTTTTGTAGTTTGACAAACGTACGAAAAGATCGTATGCAAATGATGCCACATCTCCTTGCCGATTTTTTTCCAATTCCGAATAGCCAAGGAGACATTCTTATATTGATAAACAGTGTTTTTAATAAAACGTAAACGTTGTAATGCAATGAACTTCCAATTTTCACCAATTTTAAACAGAACAAATTGAGAAATAACTTACCATCAACCAAAACCGATATAAAGCTGCAGAAAAGAAAAAAATAACAGATTCTTTATTATAACTAAATAAATATAATAAATAATTTTAAAAAAATACATGAATTCGATCAATTTGACATCTTGAAAAATCAATTAAAAATGTGAAATTTAAAAAAGTTGTCTTGATAATTGATTAGACTATTAAAGATGTTTTTTCATTCCAAACGAAGCTTTTGTTCTTGCAGGTCACTGTAGAGAATTTCTTTTTATTGTATTCGAGTTATCTTTCTTCGAACACTAAATCAAAATAGACACACGGAAACATATGTTTAAAAGTAGTTTTAAGTTGCTAGTTTTTTTTGTTTCCATTAGTAGATTGTATAAATGTTGATGACAGTCATCCGTAATTTCAACAGTTTTCTGCCGATATGAGTACGAAATCGCGGATGCTTCTTAGATACAGTACCATTATCTCATTTGTCTGTTTTGATAGCAGTGTGCCTGCCAGTTGCTATCATTGGGGAGGGGGAGGGGGCAAGAAAGTAAGCACAACTGGAATTACTTAAGCCAGATTAATAATGTATCTACATTTGATGACAATATTAATATTTTATCAATACATGTTTTGTCAGATATATGTCATTTTGTAAACATAAGAACGGGTCGGGAAGGGGGGATGAGGGGGATACTGTATAATGTTGTCACAAGATGCACGATATATATAATATGACAGTGAAAGTTGCGTATATTTAGCGTTTAAGGGTCGTATTAAGTTCTCATGTTTTAAAATAGACTTTCAAGTTACAACACCTCGATCACTTGCCGTGAGAAAGTCTGGCCGTGTTCCTTGAGGGATGCTGTTGGCAATCCGGCAGCAGGCAGACGACTCCAATGAGCAAGAGCTTAAGCGATATAGTTTTGGGAAAATAGTCTATCAAGGAACAAATATTATGACATTTAAAAATCAGTATTCTGAAAAAAATAAGGATATGGCTGTCAGTAAGTTTCAACATATGTATCTAGTCATTATTACTAATTTTCATTGATTTGGGCGATGAGTGCATGTCACGTGACTAAAATATTACTTGGCGGGAAATTGTGAAAATGCTAGTTTTGCAAAAAAAACTGTTTATTGTGTATTATACTTACTACTCTTTACATGAGTTTACTGAAAACATCATAACATGGGCGATATGTTTTTATATTAAGCCTACTATCAAATAGCCCAAAAGTAAACGCAATAACCATAGCCAGAAAATGTGTGTAAGCTTTGTTTAGCTTTCTACTTCTTCCTGATACAAGTCATACTCAGCTTGAGTGTTATTGACTCGGCGCAGCTCGAGACAATATGACGCCTCCAATTAAAACAGGGTAAAAGAGAATAGTTAATCTAAAAGTTAAAACTATACACACTGGGCTAAAGATGATACTAGAGTTGGTGTGACTGGGGCCAGGGAATGCTGCTCAACCAGGCCATGAAGTCTTCCAAAGTCGTTACCTCCACAACTTTTCTGGTAGTTTGTTTTATTGATTCTTTAGTGAATCTTGGGAAGAATGATTGGTATAAGATGTTCTTCTTTGCTCTGTCCTGTCGTAGTTTGCGATCCTCTCGATTTCTTCTGTCATCTGCTATGTAACAGAAATATGATCCCACCTTATTACAGAACACTGCACACTCAAAGAGGTACGCACACCAGTCATGGTGGCAGAAGAAAGCTGTACTCGGCACTTGACGACGTAGCTCCTCGGGATTTTCATTCAGGACTGTTGGTTGTATTAATTGAATTTATGATTCAATATGTATATTACGGGGTTGTAAAGCGTCTTAAATTGACTTATTCTATCTAGAACGTACATAGATACGGCGCTAAACTGTTCTAGACTCTATATGAAACCAGCGGGCTTTGTTGAATTTTAATTCATGTAACAGGTATACCCGTTAGATATCATAAATTATCAGCGTGTTAAAAATATAAATCTTCACTGCAGTGTTTTATAATGAAAAATGACAAAGATGAAAGTCTTAAGTCCAAATCATTAAAACAAATGTAAAATTTGAATTCAGTTACATTGTATTACCAAAACAAAACAAAATGGGTTTGAGCACAGAATAGGAGTTTGACCATTCTTGAATTTTTATTGAAAAATAAATAAATAAAGTAAATAAAACTGACACTTATATTGAACTAAACTTTATTCACAAATACAATGAACACACATTGTGTGCCAGAATTTAGACTATATATATATGAAGCATAAGTGATATATTTACACATTTGTATACTATACCACTCGGGTTATCAATCTTCAGAAAACACATTTTTTTGTATTTATGTTTCAATATAAGTTGAACATTGACTGTATCAATTCAAATATATAAGTAAATACATTTAAATATGTCTGTTTGACGTCACAAGGACGCTCCTTTTCGGGGATTCGTGAACACGAGGGTCCCGCGCACTGAACTAAGTGTGACAAAGTTCTGGTCACGTGATCATAAAGAGAAACGTTGTTTTTGATTACAGGTGCGAGATTTCTAAGTTCACTGACATCAACAAGCAGATCGTAGTACTCTTCAAAATTCTGAAATGAAAATATCACAAGAATAAGATCAATTTCAAAATGGAAAAGATGGAAGCAGGACTGTGTTTCGTTCAATTATAATAAAACATAATTTATCTAGATAATAATCTGAAATTTTACTGATTATTTTTAAACAATACGTATAGTTAAATACTTTTGCATTTTAAGTTATAGAGCTTGATAGAAAAAATCAATAAAACAGCAAAATATTCCATGCTCAACATATCATAATAATATACACACATAATGCACTGTGTTTTTCTATTTTGCCTTCAAACTACTTTGTAGTTACAAATGTGCAAATACGATTTTGAATTTGAATTTGAATTCATAAAGAGGTAGACAGTGTAGATAAGTTCCTACCTCATCGTCCTGCAGCCTACAGTACTTGTAGAACTGTCCCTCCTCCCCGCCCACTATACAGGAGTAGGTGTTGTTCAGAGAGTCCTCACAAACACACGCTGACAAACAGTTCTGTGAAACAGATAAGACAATATACAACTGCTAGTACCATACATGCAGTCTATAAGGAATAAAGTGCGGATGGAAATATTCTCTTCATTCGCTGTATGCATTTAGTGATCGATCGTATCTTAACATTCCGAGATTGTCAAATTATTCCAATCAGAAACAAGGCATATCAATCTTGATTGAATCAATATTTTTAAATGATGTTTATCCCGCGTACCAGAAAGCACTGAAAATACTATGCATGTCCACATTGATTTTTGAAATGGAAGTAGAACTGTTTACAAGCATTTATGTAAATCGCAATTTGATAGTAACGTATGACAAAATACTGAAGTATTGCAATACATGTATATCATAAAGAAACATATAATAAACTACTGATCAAGACAACCTATCTACTGAGCGCGTTCCAGTGTTATTCCGACTGCATCGCTGGAAAAGGTAACTTGCCAGCATGGCAGTAGTTTCCCCTTATAATCCTTAGCTATTACACTATCCCCCTCCGAGAAGTCTTGTTCTGAGATTCGGCCTGGGGTATCCCATGGGCCATTCCAGTGTCAATTCTCAGCCACTGGGAATTGGCCTTACATCGGACCCCTGTATCCCACCGCTGCCACCAAATGTGAAACGCGAGCTGGCACCCCTCCAGCAACCCCTCCAGCCACTGACCACACTCAATGTTGCCTAACTTTTGAATAAGTTATAGGCTTATATCGCATCGCTGTAAGACAATATTCTATCATATGCTTTTGATGCTACACTGTACTCCTTAGTATATTACACTATCAATGTCCAAACCAACCCACAAATATACGTTCTGTTGTTATCACGATTTAAGGAGACATCAGCTAGTTTATATTTAGCAAAAACTCAGCATACCAAACACACATTTGGTGAGATACTTTCTGATTTATTGGAAAGTAGACTAAAACTAACGGACTGGTTTAGCGGACACAATTACAAAAATGATAAGGACTGTAGAAAAAAAATGGAACGGTACGACAGAATGGTCGCCTTTCGTCACGGGATTTCGTCCTTGCAACTGCTAAGGTCATGAAAAAACGGCCTTCAAATATGATAAGGTAACTTTAACAAACATTATATCCTTCGACTGCACGACACACCACCCAGTCACACTATTCTTAAGAGGAAATATCCAGAGACCTTAGGGAGTCATCACAAATTTCGGATTTTGGACAAAGTAAAGATAGAAGCTTCAAGAATTGCAACAAAGGCAGCTGATTAATTTTGGTTTTTGCCAATGCCCCATAAACAAAAGGAACAGAAGAAACTTTTTGATTTTGCAGGGCCCACTAAAGTCGTCACACATGACCATGCAGTGGGAAACAATGAATGCACGTTCATTTTACTTTACCCCTAAACATGCAAACGTACGTCTAGAAAGAAAGAAAAACAAGGCAAAGTATTACAAGGCAATCCATAGTCCCCGACCGGTATTGATTTTTATATTTAATTAACAGTACATTTATGTCAGGATGTACAGTACTTACTGTTAGGAAAGTATCCTAATACATAATACAACATTAAAGGCATCATTGTAATGGTGAAATTGTTTTGTTGCCAAAATCAATGATCTTTCCACCAAAACTGGTTACAGCCGTTGATATAGTTTAGAAGATATGCCCCGGACAAACTTTTTTTCAAAAGTTTAAGTCAAAGCATAGGCCACAGTGAGGTCATAGTCACATAAAAATGACCCAGACAAACATTTTTGAAAGTAAAGATCAAAGCATAGGTCACAGTGACCTAATTCTTGCCCTCTGCACTCCGTTATCCCAATATGTCAGTGTACACCAAATATGGTTACTTCAGGTGAAATAGTATACAAGACATGCTCGGACAAACATCTTCTAAAGTAAAGGTCAAAGGTCAAGTCATAGGTCACAGTGACCTAATTCTTGCACTCTACACTCAACCATCACAAGATTTCCTTGTACACCTAATCTGGTTATTCCAGGTGAAATAGTATAGAATATATGTCCCAGACAAAATTCTTTGGCGGAAGGACGTAAGGACAGGAAGGACTGACGGACAGAGTGCAAACATGCAAACATATCCCCCCGCCCCCGGGAACCAATGGGGGACTGGACTAGAAGGACGACATGACAAGAGAAGGTAAAATCCGTCCAACCGTTCAAAAAGACAACGAAGCCATACACTGACATACCGCCATATTTTGACCATCGTATTGAGGACATCCGGGTATGGTGGCAGTATGCTCTCCCTGGTGTTCAATCAGAAGGTACTTCCGGTCCTGTGCATTGATCTGTGTATCAGACAGTTGCGGGAGAAGGGACAAGCCATCCATGTCAGACGGAGGCGGGATTTTAGCAATTTCTAAGAATGTCGGTGCTAGGTCAATACTGGTCACCAAGTCCTGAAATGTATATCAAATAACAGCAAAATTCAAAAATGATGGACGATAAAAAGAAAGCAGAGAGCTTTTAGAAATGGGACAAATTCGTAATTTCAGTCTAAGGTAGCAGTCTACAGTAGAGGGTTGTGGCCATGGGTGATATTTTTGTTAAATGGCTAACCCCTGTATAATGATAAGGGGAAAAAAAATATAAAAATAAAACTATATTAAAATTGGTATAAGCATGATGAAGTGGGCTATGTGAGCTTCACATTTGTAAACAAAAAACAAAAAAAATGTTTTTGGTTCGAGATCAAAATTTTGGCCATAATCCGAAAGAGTGCTTATACATGAAAAGCTAGCTTTACAGGAGGTAAAATTTTGACAACAGCACAAGACGAAAAATTGCAAAAAATCAAGTTTTACAACTTTACTGTGACCCAGATGATTCGGCAACCAAGTAGGTAATCTTTAATTTCAGACAGAACTTAGGAAAAAAATTACTAGTTGCGGGAGTCAAATTTTAGGTCAAAAATAGCATTTTTTGGCATTTTTTGGCATGTTTTGGTATTTTTTGATGTGGTAACCATGGTTTTTCACACTAGTGACATACATAGAAAAAAGAGGTTTATACACCTCTCAATATTTTATATGTATTGTAAATGTAATGCAGTTTACAAATATATATACATGTATATATGTGTTGTGTAGGGTAAATACGCTGTGTTTACATTTCCTCGACATGTGCCTTGTTTTTCAGAGTCGGGCCATTTCTACTGTAGATAGCTACCTAAATAACAGTGAATTGTACAAAAGGGACGGAACGTTATACACGCACCCGTCATATGCAATGTGGTAATTATTATTTAGGCTCATTGTAAATCGGAACAAAAGTAGACAGCAATATACTCCCTTTTGACCTAACATGTATATCTGTTTACAGAGGTTTCCTTTCTTCCTTATTCCAATCATTTTAAATGGTTACAAATAGATCGATTCGATACCCAATTGCTGTATGCGACACTCCGTCTCTTACAGTTTTACCCACATTTAACAAGTTTGGTGAGTTATGCATCGGATGCTTTAGTATCAAAAGGCTATAACTTTGTTTAAAGAGAGCACCGGACTTTAACTTACTGGTACGTGACAATCTGCCTTCCCTTAAAGCAAAAAAGTAGAGCAAGTATTATGAACGTAGGGGTGAAATAGCAGGAAAGGTATAGTTCAGGCAAATTTTGTTGACTCCCAGACAGACACACAGATAAAGCCAGTCTGAATAATGCGTCCCTAATTCATCGTCGGTCTGATGAAAAGTTGATGGAAAGTACATATAGGTTATAACGGTACCTTTTGGCATGTTGTTAAATATTATGCACAGGTACATGTATATAGAAGCATATGATCGAGATATGTAGACTTAAAAAGGGAAATGTGTACATACATAAACGTTTTGTTATCATCACCTGGCTTTAGTTACCTGGCTGGTCGTTCCTGGGGTTATGCCCGGCCCCCGGACCATGAAAGGCACGTGGATGTCAAACTGGTAGAGCTGGCGCTTATCTGATGGCAGGGAGAACTGGCCTGCAATAGAACGATGAAAAGTCTATTTAAAGTAATCGTCCGCGTCCTGTTCCGGAAACTTTTCGTTTCGGGAGAGGTATGTTGGTACCTATTGAAGCTTTCTAACCTGCAGAACTTGAATGTTTTCCCCCAAATTCATCTAACATTTTCAAAATTTGAACAGTCAAACATTTATTTACAGCAACTTGAGGAAAATAATTTCTTAAAACTAGGAGATACACATTTATATTTTTTCATGTCATACTGCAAACGTTTGAGAAATCTCTGTGGTGTTATATATTCGTGTATTTTGAAAATACAAATTTTGTGAAACCGCTACTGTAATTTTCCTATCATGCATGTAACTCGATGTCTGTGGGGAAAAAAGTGCAGAAAATTATCTAGGACAAAATATGTTTGTATAATTTATGCTTCAATGAGAAATTCGCTACAACACTTTGCATGCATTTATTTTTTGCTGGAGACGTGTTTACGGACTATTTATAATTAATTAAGCAACGTCAGCATCGTCCGTTTTAACAATTAGGTATAGGCCTTCTAGTTTATGAAAAGGACAATACGGCCATTTTTAGCTACATTAATGTAGGTGTTGTCTGCACTTGAATAAGACGTGAGCGTTGTTTACTCACCGACACTGAAACCGTAAACAGTGAGTGTTGTTCGTCACATCTTTACTTGCGGACATGGTACATGTAACCGTTAACTGCTGTAAGTGTTATTTATGATATTTTTACTTGTCGCCATGGTAACCGTTATTTGATGTAAATGTTGTTTATGATGTGATAACCTACCGACATCGTTACCGTTATCTGATGTAAGTGTTGTTTACTTACCGACATGGTAACCGTTTTCAGAGTAGAAGAAGATGTAAGTGATGTTTACTTACCGACATGGTAACCGTTATCTGAGGAGAAGAAGATGTAAATGTTGTGTACTTACCGTCATGGTAACCGTTATCAGAGGAGAAGAAGATGTAAGTGTTGTTTACTTACCGTCATGGTAACCTATAGCAAAGGAGAAGAAGATGTAAGTGTTGTTTACTTAAAGACATGGTGTCCTATATCAGAGGAAAAGAAGATGTAAGTGTTGTTTATTTACCGACATGATAACCGTTATCGGAGGAGAAGAAGATGTAAGTGTTGTGTACTTACCGACATGGTAACCGTTATCTGAGGAGAAGAAGATGTAAATGTTGTGTACTTACCGTCATGGTAACCTATAGCAGAGGAGAAGAAGATGTAAGTGTTGTTTACTTACCGACATGGTAACCGTTATCAGAGGAGAAGAAGATGTAAGTGATGTTTACTTACCGACATGGCAACCGTTATAAGAGGAGAAGAAGATGTAAGGGTTGTTTACTTACCGTCATGGTAACCAATATCAGAGGAGAAGAGGATGTAAGTGATGTTTACTTACCGACATGGTAACCGTTGTCAGAGGAGAAGAAGATGTAAGTGTTGTTTACTTACCGACATGATAACTGTTATCAGAGGAGAAGAAGATGTAAGTGCTGTTTACTTACTGACATGGTAACCGTTATCAGAGAAGAAGATGTAAGTGTTGTTTACTTACCGACATGATAACTGTTATCAGAGGAGAAGAAGATGTAAGTGCTGTTTACTTACTGACATGGTAACCGTTATCAGAGAAGAAGATGTAAGTGTTGTTTACTTACCGACATGGTAACATATATCAGAGGAGAAGAAGATGTAAGTGATGTTTACTTACCGACGTGGTAACCGTTATAAGAGGAGAAGAAGATGTAAGTGTTGTTAACTTACCGTCATAGTAACCGTTTTCAGAGGAGAAGAAGATGTAAGTGTTGTTTACTTACTGACATGGTTACCGATATCAGAGGAGAAGAAGATGTAAGTGTTGTTTACTTACTGACATGGTTACCGATATCAGAGGAGAAGAAGATGTAAGTGTTGTTTACTTACCGTCATGGTAACCGTTATCAGAGGAGAAGAAGATTTAAGTGTTGTTTACTTACCGACATGGTAACCGTTATCAGAGGAGAAGAAGATGTAAGGGTTGTTTACTTACCGACATGGTAACCGTTATCAGAGGAGAAGAAGATTTAAGTGTTGTTTACTTACCGACATGGTAACCGTTATCAGAGGAGAAGAAGATGTAAGGGTTGTTTACTTACCGTCATGGTAACCAATATCAGAGGAGAAGAAGATGTAAGTGATGTTTAGTTACCGACATGGTAACCGTTATCAGAGGAGAAGAAGATGTAAGTGTTGTTTACTTACCGACATGGTTATCGTTATCTGAGGAGAAGAAGATGTAAGTGTTGTTTACTTATTGACATGGTAACCGTTATCAGAGAAGAAGATGTAAGTGTTGTTTACTTACCGTCATAGTAACCGTTTTCAGAGGAGAAGAAGATGTAAGTGTTGTTTACTTACTGACATGGTTACCGATATCAGAGGAGAAGAAGATGTAAGTGTTGTTTTCTTACCGACATGGTTACCGTTATCTGAGGAGAAGAAGATGTAAGTGTTGTTTACTTATTGACATGGTTACCGTTATCAGAGGAGGAGAAGATGTAAGTGTTGTTTACTTACCGACATGGTAACCGTTATCAGAGGAGAAGAAGATTTAAGTGTTGTTTACTTACCGACATGGTAACCGTTATCAGAGGAGAAGAAGATTTAAGTGTTGTTTACTTACCGACATGGTAACCGTTATCAGAGGAGAAGAAGATTTAAGTGTTGTTTACTTACCGACATGGTAACCTATATCAGAGGAGAAGAAGATGGAAGTGATGTTTACTTACCGACATGGTAACCGTTATAAGAGGAGAAGCAGATGTAAGTGTTGTTTACTTACTGACATGGTTACCGTGATCAGAGGAGAAGAAGATTTAAGTGTTGTTTACTTACCGACATGGTAACCGTTATCAGAGGAGAAGAAGATGTAAGTGATGTTTAGTTACCGACATGGTAACCGTTATCAGAGGAGAAGAAGATGTAAGGGTTGTTTACTTACCGTCATGGTAACCAATATCAGAGGAGAAGAAGATGTAAGTGATGTTTAGTTACCGACATGGTAACCGTTATCAGAGGAGAAGAAGATGTAAGTGTTGTCTATGAGGCCTTTTTTAGTCAGCTGGTCCACCAGGTTCTCCACCATATCATCCACAGAAAGTAATGTACGCCACCTACACGTCACAGCATTAAAACAGAAGTTAGTTTGTCACACGGTTAATCTAGTTGGGGGAAATGGTTTTGGCGGTGCTACAATGACCTTGAAATGACATTCAACTTAACTAACTGTCAATATGAAAAAAGGAGCAGTTTGAAATACAATCCCAACGCACAGCAGAACACTAATACGCCTCCATCATCGATACCCATGGGTTACGCTCAATTTCTCTCTCTACACCCCTGGAATATGTCATAGCAAAAGTGAAGGCACGCGGCTAGCTATTTGATTGGTGTCAGGTAAAAACACCTAACCAATCACTAGGCTAGGCTGATACTTGTCCTTTGAAGTTTACAAAGGAGCGACGCCCGACTTCAAAGCCTGTATTTTTTTACCGTTACGCGACCGCGAGATTCTTTTGATGTACATACAAAGGATCAAACTAGTCTTCTCGTCTCATCCACGAGGTGCTGCACATTGAGCCTTAAATTTTGCTATGACATATTTCAGAGGTGAAGAAAGCGAAAGTGAGGGTAACCCTGGTTATCGAGGATGATACGCCTCCAGCACACGTCAGAACATGGCATTCGGCTAGTAATTATTTCCTGGTACTTCAAGTAATATTAACTTTGAATTCTATTTTATATAATGTAAAGCGCACTTTGAGTGTCTTATTCTGGGTAGATCATGGTGCTATATCTCATGTCATTGATAAAAGAATTAATGAACACAAATTCTTTAAAAATGATATCAACTTGCAATTGCTATGATACGTCCAAAGAAATGGTCACAAGGAACATGCCGTTCTGTGTCCTATAGGTAACGTACACACCTGTCTCTGTATATACTGTCTAAGTACTGGACAGATTCGTTCATCATAGGTGTTATAGCCTGTCGTATCAACCAATGTTTGTCCTTGAATCGAAAGAAAAGTCCCAAAAATTGTTACTGCATGTGTCATTGAAAAATTCAACAGTATTTTCAAAGCAAAATAATCTTGAACGCAGTATTTGTATTGGAATATCTGCATGACGTATTCTGTGAGTGTGAGACATATGAAACATGTGAAACAAACACTTTGCAGTTAAACATATACCACTAGTTACATAGTTCCTCAACTGAAACAGTATCCAATATAAAACAGATAGCAGTACGCATACATAGTCGTTACTGTAATACACAAACTTGACCAATCTGCGCACCACCAGGTTGCCTTGGTCGGTCAGCTTACCGAGCCGTGCATGTTGAAGGAACCGTCCCTTGGGGCCTTGACTTGGCTAAACCGGTCCCGGTACTGTGGAGCAGGAGTAAAGGGGGCGTGGGCAGAAGGCGTGGCCAACATCATGAAGAACGGAGTGGGCGGGGCCGAGTTTAAGAACGTCGTTGCCTTTCTGTTCTGTAAAATAAATAGGATACTATCACAGTATTGAGAGATATATATGGAGCAAGTGTTCTACTACATATAATGCCATTTCGCCAAGACAGACATTGGTCCATTATTATATTCGTTTTTCATGAACAGGTTCACAAGAGGACACGCGGTCCAATGACCATCACGTACGATGACGTCAGTAAAATAATCCTCGTCGTAGTTGTCGCCATGTTTCTCTTCCACGCCGTCCACAGAAAGTGTATAGTTGTAGTATTTAGAGTTGCCCACCTGTACAGAAAAAAATATATAAATCTTTTATAACAAAAGTATGACTTTACAAGTTAGAACACTCTATTTTGAAATTGTAAACTATTGAGAGGTCTTTACTTGAGACGGGCTAAAAGCATATACATTTTTTGGTAAGAACGACAAGTGACATTTTAGCCGTTCCGTAATTCTGATGTTCCTTGCTTCGAACACGTTGCTAGGTACCATCAGTCTTTGAAATGGTACTGACCAGTCCGTTCCAGTGTGTCCATCCCGGGGGCACGTGCTGAACACCACCCGCCTTTTTGTTACCGTACTGAAATAAGACACGAATGTACATTAGTTTCCTTTTCGATGCAGTCGTTTATTCTAGCTATTGTGTCTGCATTAATTTGCTTATAAAATTAGTTAATAACTGAATAATGTAGCAAACATGATTTTGATGGCGTGTGATTGTACATTATTTAAGAAGGAATGAGAACACGTGGAATTGATATCTATGAAGATTATTGACACATGTTGCAAGATCATCTTGTACCATAGCTATTAGATAAAAACAAAATCTATATACTTTTTGTTACGATATATATCTATCACTTGTCTGAGTTTTCATATCAGCTTAACAAAGCCTTGCTGAATGATTTTACGGACATTTGGAATTTGTTAGGACCAGCTTAAAAAAAACGTACACGATTGAGGTATTTTCCAGCGAAGAATGTAGTGTACCCTTTTCTGTGAAGGTAGGTCGGGAAGGCCCTCACTTCCTGTGTCTGTTGCCACGCGGGACTGCTGCAGTTTCCCTCCAGAGAATTATTTACCGCCATATTATTGTGCACGTGCTTTCCGGTTAGGATGCTGGATCTACTCGGGCAGCAGAGAGGTGTGTTCACGTACTGTGGTGAATAAAGAACGATTTAAAGATCAACTTTGAACGAGTATTGTCAAAACTTAATTGTAACTTGTCATATTTTGTATCAAAGGTACTTTGAACATGGTGTTCATGCCATTTGTCTGGTCGTTCATTCTCACTTATCATGCGCCAATACATATACAGTAAAAGTGGAAAATGAACTTTACGTTGCGAACATTTTGTTATCTTTTCTCAAACGAGGAACCTGTGTAGGATAATAACCGAAAGGGTTCTGATTACTATTCACCAGTTTTGAAAATAGAAGTGTCCATTCCCAACAGGTCAAACAGATACGTGATCCAGTACTTCTTCAAAACGAAATGTTTTTCTTCTTCATATTTAACATATTCGCGAATCCTAGATAGACTGTGTCATGAAAACAGACATTTCTGTAACAAATGCTACATTTTGTAACACTTTTTTCTGATCGTATATGAAAACAGGCATTTGGTCTGGAACGGAAATCATTCAAAACCAATGTATTCAAAAACAATTTTTATTTAATTCTTTGAACTTCAAACTTTTGAGCACTTTTCATGGGTTAAGTTTTAGAAAAGTATTTTTCATCAACTAATGCATATTTACAGTACCAAACATTCGTTCTTCAGCAACACAACAAAGATACTATCTCGGCTGTATCTCTTTAAAGTTGAGTACCATATTGTACATGTGTATATGTAACCTTGCCAGCCAGAGATACAGATATAATTTTACAGCATCTTCAATCGAAATGGTGTGTTATTTGCACCTTTTTTGATTAACTACTATTGATTTGATCTATATTTCAGAAGAAAAAACCCATTATGGTATGTAGCATTAAAACAAGGAAATACTGTGTTCTCGTAACGTATCTGTTCACACAATTTGAACAAGTAACTTTATAACAAACTTTTATATTGAAAACAACTTCACAAAAAATCCAGACGTTATTAAACATCAAGGCGGCTTTGACTAGTACTGCAAAAAGTTTGTACGCTAGCGTACATATCACTTTTCTTCAATCGTTACTCCCATTCAAAACTTAAACAGATACGTTTTAAATATAGTTACCATTCCAACAGATACGTTACACATTATGTTGGTCAAGTGTTATACTCATGCTACTTAACATTATCACTAAAACAAACTTTAAATCGATGTAATGATCACTTGTGATCAAATATATGCACCTATCTCAAATGTTCACATAGCCAAGTCGATTTTACCTGGGAAAATAATGCACCAAAACAGAAACGTGACCAAACTGAACATGTGGTCCCTTATCCTCACATATCCCACCCTTTTTGTCAAAGTTTTCCCTAATTAATCCTTTATAATCCATTTATAGTAGTTAAATATATGTGAACATCTACAATAACGTACACAAATCAACCATTATTATATATGCATTCATGTCTTTGGATTTCCTGAGATTTGAAGATATTCCCCTTGAAAACTAAGTCAGCTGATGCAAGAACAGTTTGTAAAAGGTCTAATTATATTGTTTACATCAAAATCCCACGAAACAAAACTAGAATCTAGAGTATCTTTGTTATAACCAACGACTATAGAACCATTTATAACGTATCTGTGTATAACGTATCTGTGTATAACGTATCAGTGTATAACGTATCTGTTTAAAACGTATCTGTGTATTACGTATCTGTTTATAACGTATCCGTGTATAACGTATCTGTTTATAACGTATCCGTGTATAACGTATCTCTTCATAACGTATCCGTGTATAACGTATCTGTGAATAACGTATCTGAGTATAACGTATCTGGTATGCAAAACTGTTTACGTCAGCAAAATTAAATTCACTCGGTATTCGCTTTAAATTTACACATTGTACAACAATGTTACACTTAAGTTTTATCGTGTAAGCTATAACAAAGTTCTCACGACAATGAGTACAGATTTATTAGACAAATACAGGTCACGTATCTGTTGAAATTTTAACGGAAAAAACACGAATACCGAGTTTCATGCAGGATACTTGATGTATAAATGTCGATGGATTTACATGCGGTATAAGATACCTCTATACCAAGATATTTTAAATTTGTATTCATCGATAATAAATGCTGGTAGTATGGGTGTTTTGTTTAGTAACGTATCTGGCAAGATATTTTTCGACAGTATAGATAATCGCCAAAAAACATATTTTAGCTTAAATTATTTATATTGAATTAACTAAGTTTTGTTAAGACACAAGTAAAATTAAACTATGAAGAAAAACAGGAATTTTGAATAAACTGAAAAAAAAATGCAAAGCTTTTTGTATATTCGAGTATATTGACATGTTCATGTACACTTTATGAAAATGTTACCGTATCTTTTCATTAAATTTTTGTTTGTTTTTGAAAAACATATCAATGTTGAAACAGTGAACTATAGTTTTGACGCATAGGCTATATTATAGGTGGTGGAAGGATCATGAAGGATTTTCGGTTATTGGCGCACGATAAGTAAGAATGGACGTGCCCATTATCTTCATTTTTATACGCACATATCTCTAAATGGAAAGGCATTACCGCCTTTTATAATAGATAGCACAAGAGTGTTTTATAGAAAGCTGGGCCATTTGTAGTCATTTATCAAAGACGTGCCACCATGTGTGTATTGATGGAGGTAGGGTATGTTGATGTATTTCTCCTTGCATGCGAAACCGTCGTTCTGGTGCCAACTTTAGAGTGCTACCTCACTTAAATACCATGCCATCGGTGTCCAGCACATCATTCCGCCCGGTCACATTATACTGTAAAAGGGTGAACCAGTTGTTGCCATTACCCCTTATGCTGAACGTTAGGCATGAAAACAACTACCATTTTTAATGACTCGATATATTTTTGTATGTCCGGGCCTGGGGACAGAACCCATTGCCTACCCCACATTTCCAGGCAAGGTACTAGGAAACGAAAGGGTTTTAATGAAGTAGAGAGAAAATATCAAAATCCCGAATGTTGCAATGGGGGCAGCAGATCAATTGTGGTTTCAAACAAGACCCCCCCCCNAGAGGGTCACACATTAGTCGCCTTTTACGACATGTAGTTGGATGTTGCAGTGTTAAGGTATGCTATTTTAAGAAATGAATTTGAAATAAGAGTAATGCTTCTAAAACGTACAAACTGTTCGAACACTTTTCCTTGGCTGCCAATTAAATCCCGAGTTTTCTTTATGGGAATCTGAAAAATACAAAATATTTGTTAACTATTATTAATTATGATATATTTGCAAATTCTGAACCTATTGGTAAGACTGTATCGCACATATTTATCCTTAAATTTACATTAAGCTTTATCTGGGTTATAACAATTGTGAAACAAATTATATTTTATATTAATCACTCTAGCTGGCGCAGGTGGTAGCACGCAGGGGGTCTTACATTCTTATTGTAGGAGGAAACCGGAGAACCCAGTGGAAACCCACGTGGTCGGGCAGGTGACACAAATCACTTTTAGCTTTTCGCATCCGAACGGGTATCGAACCCGGCCCACTGTACCGCCCGACCGTCCCTTACTTAGATCACGAGAAGAAAATTATGTTACAACTTCAATTTCAGTTATTAATTTTACTGTAGCTACAAAGTGTATACTATTCGGCTAGCAGTATTGAAAACAAAATTTGTGATAAAAAGAGGTCACAAGCACTGACAATGTATACCGTAAGCACCCGCGAAACTAATCAAGGCTTTGATTGAATATGCACAAATCACTATAAACTATTTGTAAATTTATATAAAATATTATGAATTAGAATTATGAGAAAGAGAAGCAAATTAAACAACCTTTTTTGACAACACTTAGTATTTTGAAGATTTTTAAGTATTTGTAATATTTCAACAAACTTGAAGATAGTTGGAAATCTCATGTAGGAAAAGAGTACTATATGAGTCATGCTATATATAGTATGACATCACTATAGGTAAATTTACTCCATGTTGCTTTTAAGAGTTACATGTACCCTATGACATCACACGAGATCCCTCTATATAAGTATACCCCATTGTGTCTCATGCATAAACACATGTGTCCCTTACCGTGCCTCCCAGCTCCAGATCTTGGTCATCCGTTAAGATGAACACGATGTTGGGCGTGGCCTCACCTTGGGCGTGGTTGATCAGTGTTGCTATAACAACTGCACACATCACGCCCAAATACACGTGAAACCGTGTCATAATCGATCCTGGAAACGTGATAAATGTTTCCTCGGCGAAAAAGATTTAGTTAGTGTATGAGTATAGCAAAGATTAACACTAGATGTCACAATATAGTAAACATTGGTTATCAAACGTTTAACAGCGAGGTTTATCAGAAACAAATGTATTGTACTTCCCTACGTTTCCTTATGATAATACATGTAGATAAACTTTGTACAGAGACGTATACAGTATATTATATATACAGAGACCGTATTTATATATGTACCCGCTTATCACCAAACAACTCCTCAGCCGTAAATTATTATGTCAAGGCCGAAAGTCGACCTGAAAAGAGACTCAATAACATCCGCATGAGATTATGGATGATTGGAAATTGCCTTTTCGTATGTCTATTCATATATATTCTGTTTTTCTTTTACAAAAAACATCAGTACGGACTTTTTTGTCAATGATACAGAGGCGTACAACAAAACATGGGCTAGTCTTATCTGGTATGATTGACTTGTCCCAAATTTTGGCATTCTTCTTCTTTCACACAAGGAATTAGTCCTAGTATGGAGCGATGACTTGCGCATGCACGGATAAAAAATGATGATGTAATATTGATACATGTACAAGTTAAAAGAATGGCAAATGTTATAAAATTTAGAATATACATTGTAGAATACTCCACAGGAGAGCGATTTATAGTTTATAAAGAGTAAGATTGACATACACAAGTATACAAATATAGGAGGTTAATTTTAAAGAGGTAAGTCTTCGGCCCCTGGCCGACTCAGGGGAATCAGGTATATAGTTAGGTTCAGCTGAAATTTAGAGAATGATCCTGTCTGTACTACGTACAGTGCATGTTCCTGCTGGTGCTGTTGACTGGGGGAGGAGGGGGCGGGGGAGGGGCTTATTCAGTTGGTGTGGATTTGTAAAGGCTACATTTAAAGTACTCTTTAGCGAGTCATTTATAGCTAAGGTTGCTAGAAGTTGATTCCAGTCCATGACTGTCCGAGGGAAGAAGGAGTGTTTGTAGTATTCATTGTTGGTGCGAATAGCTTTAAATTTGTGTTTGCCTCTGGTTCGGGCGTCAGAGGTTTGTAATATGTGGTCGGTCTGCACTGCTAGAAGATTGTTTGTAATTTTGTAAAAGTTAACTAGTCTGGCGTTCCTCCAGGGATGGCCGTTCTAGTAATTTCAGCATGTCAGTGACTGATCCTGGTGTTCTGGAGTAATAGTCATTGAAGACATACCTGGCTGTTCTACGCGTACGTTGGGCAGATTGCAGTTGGTTGATGTGATCACTGGAATAAGGGTCCCATATTATGCTGAACTGACATACTCTAACTGGAGTCTTACTAGTGTTGTGTATGTTTGAGATTATTCATGCGGAGAGACCCTCGTGTTCTACACGCTTTCGATGTTACGTTGGAAATGTGTGGGGCCCAAGAGAGATCTTGACTAAATGTTACACCCAGGTATTTACTATCTGATACAATCTCTAAGGTATGGTTGTGGATGCAGTGGCGGATCCAGAGGGGTTTTTTGGGCTTCAGGAAACCCCCCCACCCTGAGCATTTTCTTTAAAAATCATATATTTTCACCATTTTCCTCATTTTTTTCCAACATGGAAACCCCCCCAGGAAATTTGGAAACCCCCCCAGATAGGTCTCTGGATCCGCCACTGGGATGGTATAGTCAAATGAGGTGGAATTATTTGACCGTTTCCTAGACATTCGGATAGCAAAACATGTATCCGTATTGAATTGCATCTGCCAGTCAAATTTCTATTTCTGTAGCATGTTAAGGTGGCTTCACACATCGTCATCAGTGTCCATTTTCGTGACGTACTTCCGGAAAAAGTACAGCTCGTTAATTGCGAAAGTGTGGAGCCTCATTAAGATCTGGCTGTAGTGCAAGGCTGTCGTTGGTTGACTTAATTACACGATATAGCAACCAGTCATCTACGAACAGCCTAGCATGTGATGAGACAGATTCTGGGAGATCATGGATAAAGATATGAAAAAAGAGTGGCCCTAGTACTGTGGCCTGAGGCACGCCGGAAGATGTGGCTCCGTTAACTAATACCTGTTGATCCAGTCTAGTGTATTATTTCTGATACCGTAGAAGTGAAGTTTGTGAAGAAGACATTGATTTTTAGCTTGGTCATGAATGGTAGAGATTAGTTCAGATTCACAGCTTCGGGATTTCCTAAAAACCATGTTGGTTGTCGTTTAGGATTCTGTGGTGTTCAAGGTGGCGAATGATATTTCTGTGAATGTTGATGTAAGAGAGACTGGGCGGTAATAAACAGATTTGTGACGCTCACCTTTTTTGAAGACTGGGATGATGTTAGCCTTTTTCCAATCCAATGGGACGGTCCGGTGCCAGTGTTGATAGACAACTGATAGAAGTGTGTGATAAAGGGAGAAAGTTCTATCACTGACTTAGATAACAGGGATTGGCAACTCCAATTTCATTTCGCGTATGTATTGTCCACCTCTTGTATTTGTGCACCGAACCGTGACGACCTGTGACCCTCTCGCTGGAGCCAATTTACCTAATCTAATCTAAGTCCATGGTTCTATAGAATATTTCAAAATAAAGCCTCGTTTCAGTCTCGTTTTATAGTATTTTACAGCGATCACTCCTATGTTGTTTACCATGAGCTCTATGCTTGTATGCACCCATTGTAACTTTATCGGTTCCGATCCAGTGCCCGTTTTATGACGTATAATTATTTTACTCAGCAAAATTAGACATTTATACAGCCACTTTTCATGACAGTGCTCGCAGAACGACATTTACGCCTCTTTCATTATTTTCATTATAAGAATTCATTGCTTCGGAATATCTAAGTCCGTGATATAGTGAGGCGTCCAGTCTATGCTTTACTGCATGTCATAAAGTCGAGGACCCGTCGTCTGCTGTTGGAGTTACGTCCCTTTGTAGAACTCTTCATCATCATGTGATGCAGGGAGCAAAGTGAAAATAAACAGCGAAGATACTAAGAATGGTAGGTTGGATTCTATATCTAGGACAAGGTACCTAATAACCGCGGGTATTTTTCTTTCTGGAAGTAAAATGAAATGAACACTTGACGGGTAAAATCTATAATTGTAAAAAGCGTATACCAAAATGTGCATGGCTTACAAATACCAAAAGGCGTTACTCTTACTAAACTAAATACTTCCAGACACAGCATCCCAGTCCGACATTGATGTGTAGCCAGCAGAATTGAATACATATTTAAACATATGAATATATCCTTTGCTTCATAACAACATTCGTCCAAATATTAGGATATTTTCGTATTACATAAACATTATCTCATACATGCAGTGAGAGTTGGGCCTATTAGAATTTTCAGGGGTTTAGATTAACATTCCGTAAAAATTCTACCCACGAAAATGGTATATGTAGGAAGGGAAGATTTTTTTTTAAAGATTAAAAATTGACTCCACCAAACTTTCTGCAAATTAAAAATTATATTCCTGGTTGGTACATGCAAATGTAACACTGGAGATGAAAAAATGCACGCCCAGACTAGTGTTCAAACCTGTGATCCTCCAAACTCTAGACGGATGCTCTACCAAATTACCAATTGAGCTACCTGCATGGTCGCCGATGATCTACCCAGTCCAGTTCCGCAACATTTTAAGTCTTCACCCCTGAAGACACAACTATATATTTACAACCCAAGTTCGGGTATCCCCTTGCAAAGCGTACACCAAATGCTTGAAACAAGAGTTGGTCACAGTCACCACTGTAACAGGAGATGGAAAAATGCACGGCCAGATCAGGTTTTGAACCCGGGACCCTCTGAACTCTACACGGATGCTCTATCAATTGAGTTACCTGGTCACCAACGAGCGACCCAGTCCAGTTCTGCTACACAAATAAAGCTTGGCATTGTTGAAAAGAATGAAAAAAAAGACTGATAAATACCATCAACAAAGTGCAACGTTGAGCAGCCAGTTATTGAAAAAAATTGTCAATCTTTCCTATGTTGCCTTGAGCATTATATACATTATCTTGTACCCAACCTGCAATATGATTTAAGATTTCTACAACTTATACATTACCATCATATAGGGGTGGGGGTATTTTTACTGGGCGTTGATCATATGATCTAAACCCCCCCCAAAAAAAAACAATCAAAGGACACTCTATAAATCAGGATGGGTCCAGACATGCTCAGTTATCATTTCTTAAGTCTTTGTTTATAAAGAAATGAATTTGATCTTCAAATAAAAGGTTGAAATATTAATGACAGTTGGTTGTGGGAGAATCTCATATACCTGTAATACAGCATACTGCATGCATGTTGTATGTTTTAACTTTCTATTGAATTTTGACAACAAAATTTCTTTATTTAACAGCAAATACAAATGCTCGTAATTGTTGATGTGTATGGATGTCAAGATGGTCAGTTGATAACAAGACCCTGATGACCATGGCTGATCCTCCGGGATGGACACACCTTCTGTTGGAGTCGGGCCAACTGGACAATCTTCAAACCCCACTCCGGGGATCAGCTCGCCTAAAGGTGGGCTCATAGAATTTTAAATCACCTAAAACATACATGAATCTATCAAAACAGTTTCATATGATCTACGTCTTGTTAGTTTCATATATTGATAGAGTTCTGAAAAAGATGATTATGTTTAAACTGTGCTTTTGACAAAAATTGTATATTTGTTCTATTCTTCTGTTGTAGTTTACATGTCTGTCAGTATCTGCAAAATTCATAGCATTGGGGAGCAACACTGGAAATGTGTACATCTTTGATAGAAACACTCTAAAACATCTTCAAGTTGTATTTCCTGAAGTGGTAAGTTTATTACTACATATTTTTGTGGTAATCTTTTTTAGCTCTTTTTGCACCGTAAACAAGTTTGCACTAACTGCAATTTATATATATATATTGTTTTCCTTCAATGTTAAAATATAATGATAAATAAGTATGCATGCTTACAGTAAAGTTCAATAGAAAAACAAACTAAATGTTTTTAAAGTGGACATTTAAATATTTCTTTTGTCAGTGAAATGCATATTGTTCTCGGAATGGGCTTTGAAAGGCGAACACATACTTCAAAGTTAATGTGAAGATAAATGGCTTCTAATTAAATGCACCAATCTCACATCCACTCTGTCATTTTAAGTTATGCTAGCTTTCTGTATTTTGTGTAGGATCCATCAGCAGTAAATGTTGTGGCCTTGTGTCCCAATGAGAAGTTGGTGGCTTTCTCAACATTGTAAGTGTGCCCTAGGTCTAGACATTTAACTTTAGTCTTGACATCCTTTTTTTTTTTTTTTTTTTAATCATATTGTGATTCTTGTTTCTCTACTTTATAGATTGGTATAGAATGTCATTGCAAAACCGTACTTCAAAATGATGTCATTCTTTTTCTTTATTTTCTACAAAATTAATGTGAAATAAGTATAATATTAAATAAGTATAATTTTTAATGATAATTTCAAGACATCAAACTGATTATTATTATCTAATGAGATGGTTAGGTTTACAACTCGGTGATATGATAAAATTGAAAAAAAGGAATGTAATGATTTTCAATGTAGTAAGGGTGAACAATTCTGTCATCTTGGGCTTGTAGATGTTATATTGGGGCTCTGCTTATCCATTTTGACATACTTAACAATTAACCTGACGTGTTTATCTTAGCTGCAGGCTACTAATTTGTCGCTGTAATGGTGATGGAATTGGATAAAAGATTTTTTTTCTCTCAAGGAATGGCCATGTCGTAGTGATGGAAATGAACATCGACAGACGAGCTCGGCCAGAGAGACTGAAGCTTGTCACTGAGCACGTGCGAACTACAGTCACCTGTATACAGTGGGAACATTCTGGTGGGAAAATCTATGTAGCTGACGTCACAGGCAAAGTTTCCATGTCTGTCGTCCCCAAGGTAGGTGGTAGTTTGTTTTTATTAGTGTAACCTCCACATGGTAGTTTCGAAACCACCCTTAAACATTCCTGAAAACTTAAATTCCAGAAGAATGATCATTTCAATTTAACCTTTTAGGAGTCATTAGTTACATTGAAAAATGAGTGTAAGTTGGATTGACTGGAACCTGATTGAAGCTTTCATTAATAGACAAAGGACAATAAAATAGAATGTATAGTATTGTAACTATCTTCAAAAAAACAATATTAATGAATATATGTGGATTCGTTAGAAGTTCACTTATCATCTTTGGATGAAAAAAATCAATTTTTAAGATGATCTCTTTTATATCAAACCATTTAGTTTTTTCTTGAAAAAAAATGAATTCAAGGATTTTGAATGTAAACTACAATTATTTTATAACATTTGTCCCAAACATATGAAAATGAATTTTGCCATGGTTTTATATATATATGTGCTATCATTTGAGTTCAAAATATTTGTTCTATAAATAAACGAATATGCTTAAAATATGAAGAGAAGATTTCCAACATTTTGTGTTAATAAAAAAGCACTTGCTGGCTTTTGAAAAGTGGTTAACGTTATGACCTTGTATTGCCTCTTTGATATATCTTCTTACCTTGATCTTTGCATTAGGTGAAGAACCTGGTAGAGATGCCTGTGAATGTCATTATGCGCCTTGAGTCGTCGGTTATCCAGATGGACTGGTCAGACAACAAATTATTGGTTTCCACCATGACCAGAGCCTACTGGTGTGATACCATAAAGTAAGGGGTCATTCTGTAGCACCATCAGGTACAGTAACTAGGGGTCAGTCAGCTGATGCAAAATCAGGAAGAGGTCAAGTCTGTAGCACCATCTGGTATGGGTCAGATAGGCAGACAGTTGAGGCACATCAAGTAGGGGGTCAATGAGTTTAGGCACATCAGATAGGGGTCAGTCTGTATCACCATTAGTTAGCTAGGGTTCAGTCAGCTGAGTCACTTTCAGGTAGGGGTTAGTCAGCTGAGTCACCATCAGGTCGGGGTCAGTCTGATATACTATTATGTAGGGGTCAGTCCCTGGCAATTTTCGGTTGGGGCCTGCAATATCAGGGATAGGTCTGTCAGGAACACCATTATACAGGTAGGAGTCAATCTGAAATACAATCAGAAATGGATGAGTGTAGTAGGATAGGCATTAGGGGTCAGTTGGTTACAGTCCATCTTTAACACAATCAGGTAAGGGTCAGCCTAACGCAACATCAGGTAGCTATATATAGAGGTCAGTCAGTAAGACCACCAGGTATGGGTGAGTCTAACACCATCAAGTAGGGGTCAGTCTAGCACTTCCAGATAGGGGTCAGCCTGAAGCACCATCTGACATGGGTCAGTGTATAATAATTCTACCAGGAAGGGCGTGCCTAGTAACACTATCAGGAAATTGGGTACGTCTTTACCACCCTCAGTCATTGGTCAGTCAAGTAAGATCATCTGACATTAATCAGCCTATGAATCAGTACATTCTAGATATTAGAGTCAATCTGTCATAATAAGGTAGGGTCAGTATTACATTAGTCAGTCTATATAATCTCTCCTGTCCAGTTTACTGTTCTGTATAAGGTAGGGTCAGTATTACCTTAGTCAGTCTATATAATCTCTACTGTACAGTTTACTGTTCTGTCTAAGGTAGGGTCAGTATTACATTAGTCAGTCTATATAAGCTCTACTGTACAGTTTACTGTTCTGTATAAGGTAGGGGCAGTATTACATTAGTCAGTCTATATAATCTCTACTGTGCAGTTTACTGTTCTGTATAAGGTAGGGTCAGTATTACCTTAGTCAGTCTATATAATCTCTACTGTACAGTTTTCTGTTCTGTATAAGGTAGGGTCAGTATTACATTAGCCAGTCTATATAATCTCTACTGTACAGTTTACTGTTCTGAATAAGGTAGGGACAGTATTACATTAGTCAGTCTATATAATCTCTACTGTACAGTTTACTGTTCTGTAGAAGGTAGGGTCAGTATTACATTAGTCAGTCTATATAAGCTCTACTGTACAGTTTACTGTTCTGTATAAGGTAGGGGCAGTATTACATTAGTCAGTCTATATAATCTCTACTGTGCAGTTTACTGTTCTGTATAAGGTAGGGTCAGTATTACATTACTCAGTCTATATAATCTCTACTGTACAGTTTACTGTTCTGTCTAAGGTAGGGTCAGTATTACATTAGTCAGTCTATATAAGCTCTACTGTACAGTTTACTGTTCTGTATAAGGTAGGGTCGGTATTACATTAGTCAGTCTATATAATCTCTACTGTGCAGTTTACTGTTCTGTATAAGGTAGGGTCAGTATTACATTAGCCAGTCTATATAATCTCTACTGTACAGTTTACTGTTCTGAATAAGGTAGGGACAGTATTACATTAGTCAGTCTATATAATCTCTACTGTGCAGTTTACTGTTCTGTATAAGGTAGGGTCAGTATTACCTTAGTCAGTCTATATAATCTCTACTGTACAGTTTTCTGTTCTGTATAAGGTAGGGTCAGTATTACATTACTCAGTCTATATAATCTCTACTGTACAGTTTACTGTTCTGTCTAAGGTAGGGTCAGTATTACATTAGTCAGTCTATATAATCTCTACTGTACAGTTTACTGTTCTGTATAAGAAGACTTTAAAAAGCATGTCAAAAAGGTTATATATTCTTTTTTGTTAATGTGAACATATAGGATATATACTTTACATTTTGAAAATTGTGTTTAATAATTGATTTAATGAAAAAAACGTTGAATTTTGTTTCCAACACTTCCAATACAGTTATATATTTCTTTATTGCAGACAACAATATTCACCGGTTGGCAAAAAACCAAGGTTTGTACTGTTTTATTAGCAACCATACATTTTGTGACAATCTACTTCACTAGTACTTTGAAATTAATTATTCATTACTCCCTCCCCATACTATAATAAATATTTTTCAAATCTATGAATAGCTGGCACTAGTACAATACATTGTTTTCCTTAGTACTTGTTGGGATATATACACGTGTATGTCAATGGCTAAGAGTTTTGAATATGTCTATGTAAGATTTTTGGGATGAAAATGCAACTCTTTATCATCCTCAAGGTTCACCACCATCACGACATATCGCAATGGTGTATAGAAGGACTATCGAGGACAAAAGCCTTGTCGACGATAAATCTATACCAGCCTGTTGTTAATCATAATATGTCATCTGGTTATGACATGTGGCATCATTCAGTTGCAGGTTTTGGGAAAGAATAGACCTGTTGTGTACCACTTTATTTCATAAGAGACAACTTATGAAGGGGCACCTGCAGAATATTAAGAAACAATGAAGAAACCTAACTTGATTTTCTGCACCCCTTGCGACACTTGGCATCTTTATCTTTTCTGTTGTCACTTCCCTGCTATTTCGTTTCTTTGGTGTCTTGTTAGGCACCTCTTTTCATATGACCCTATATATGGCTTGCTGGCTGTTGTGAGGATGTTAAACCACAAACAAACAAATCATTTAAATGCGACTATATAACTCAATGCCCCTAAAGGATATAGATATCTTACACCATCATCTTGCGTACAATAGTGCTATCATACATGTATGTCCTCCAGTACATGTTCATTTATTGATTAACCCTGTTATTGATATAAGGCTGTTTACGTGGTAAAGCGAGTATGGATTGATACCCTGTCATTGATATAAGGCTGTTTACGTGGTAGGGCGAGTATAGATTGATACCCTGTCATTGATATAAGGCTGTTTACATGGTAGGGCGAGTATGGATTGATACCCTGTCATTGATATAAGGCTGTTACGTGGTAGGGAGAGTATGGATTGATACCCTGTCATGGATATTGGGCTGTTTATGTGGTATGGAGAGTATGGATTGATCCCCTGTTATTGATATAAGGTTGTTTACGTGGTAGGGTGAGAATGGATTGATACCCTGTCATCGATATAAGGCTGTTACGTGGAAGGGAGAGTATGGATTGATCCCCTGTCATTGATATAAGACTGTTTACGTGGTAGGGAGAGGATGGGTTGATACCCTGTCATTGATATTTGGCTGTTTATGTGGTAGGGAGAGCATGGATTGATACCCTGTCATTGGTATAAGGCTGTTACGTGGTAGGGCGAGTGTGGATTGATACCCTGTTACTGATATAAGGCTGTTACGTGGAAGGGAGAGTATGGATTGATCCCCTGTCATTGATATAAGGTTGTTACGTGGTAGGGAGAGGATGGATTGATACCCTGTCATGGATATTGGGCTGTTTATGTGATAGGGAGAGTATGGATTCATCCCCTGTTATTGATATAAGGTTGTTTACGTGGTAGGGTGAGAATGGATTGATACCCTGTCATGGATATTGGGCTGTTTATGTGATAGGGAGAGTATGGATTCATCCCCTGTTATTGATATAAGGGTGTTTACATGGTAGGGCGAGTATGGATTGGTACCCTGTCATTGGTATAAGGCTGTTACGTGGAAGGGAGAGTATGGATTGATGCCCTGTCATTGATATTGGGTTGTTTATGTGGTAGGGAGAGGATGGATTGATACCCTGTTATTGATATAAGGCTGTTTACGTGGTAGGGTGAGTATGGATTGATACCCTGTTACTTATTTGTGACTATTCCGTCTTTGCGTATTGCAGAGTTATCTTCTCTTGGGAGGAGGTATTGATTGTTACGTCACTTGTTTGTGAGAGTAACGTCATCAATTTTTGAGAAAACGACGTAATTTTCTCACACAAACCAATGACGTAACAATCAATACCTGCTCCCAAGAGAAGATAACTCTGCAATACGCAAAGACGGAATATATTACAGGGAGGGAAAGTATGGATTGATACCCTGTCACTTATTTGAGACTTTGTTACAGGGAGGGAGAGTACAGATTGATACCCTGTCACTAATTTGAGACATTGTTACAGGGAGGGAGAGTACAGATTGATACCCTGTCACTTATTTGAGACTTTGTTACAGAGAGGGAGAGTACGGAGGCTGTTTCTACAAGCTCAGTAAGACGTCCTTTCCCATGATGTACTGTGCCCGGCCAAGTTCTCGTGTCTGGGAGGTATGTCTCACATTATCTCTACTACTGATCTGTTAAATTGGTTATTGGAGGCTCTACCATAAAACAAAACTTCTGAATGACTGCTTTAAAAACAAATCAGAAAATTTTGAAACATCTGAATATATAAATTCTTTGATTCAGTTTCTGGAATGAATGATGCAAATAAAATGTACAATATTGTATGTTTGTAATTTTCTGCTTAATTTATGCTTTGTTTATCTTTATTTACAGGTAGACTATGAAGGCAATGTTCTCAGTACTCATCAGTTTAAACATCTTTTGGCCATACCTCCTATCAAAGTGATTGACATGAAGTAAGTTTTCGGCCATGCCTCCCACTTAAGTGATTTATATAAAGTAATTGTTGACTATTCATTTAAGAGATTGACATGAAGTGAGTGTGATACATGTACCCACATCTCCCGTTAATGCATTAAAAAAATAATCATGTGTTTCTGGTTTCCATTCTGAACCTGTTTATCAATAGCCGACCCAAAAGTTGTTAGGCAAATTTTCAGGCAAGCACTGTATAATTATAAGCACTCCTTAAACTAAGAATGTTCCCCTACTTTACCTCTGAGGATAAAACCAGAACTGCAAGGTTATCTTCTTTTAGGCCTTAGTAATTGGCATTAAGTATAAAAGTGCTGGCCATACCATCTAAGATATAACATTCCTTTTTTGCATGTAGCAGTGTTCAAGTGTTCTTTTCATTGTTTTGGTACAGTGAGACAGAATGGGTTACTACACCAGCGTCAGAGTGGGCTGGACAGGGCATCAACTTACCTCGTCTGAAGATGTTGGGGTAAGTAAAGTACGGTAGAAATTCTTTATCCCACACACCAGTAGTCTGGATAACAAGCCATCTGAAAAAGATTTGAATAGAATTAGAAAACCAAATTTGACATCTTCACATTCTGATTGGTGTTACATCTATACTTAATGGATTATTCACTTTTCTTGTTGTTAAAATGTACCTGATAGTTAATAACATGTACCTTATTACTTTTCTTGTTGTTAAAATGTACCTGATAGTTAATAACATGTACCTTATAATTGGTAATATTCAAGAGGGTTTTAATTTTGCTAATTTTGTGAATGCATCGAAATTTGCAAAACATTTGTACCTTATGAGTATGTTAGATCGTGGCCACAATTTCCAAGTTTCCATGATGCCAGTTGAATTAAAGTTATTAGGTGTAAACAATATACATATAAGGTAACAGTTAAATTGAAATTTAAAAAAAACACCCAAAATAATTTCAACTTGTTTCAATGAAAAAGAATCGGTAAGGAAAAAACATTTACGGTATACTGGAAAAGACACAAAGAAATTATAATATCCATCACCATAATATGGTGTGGATCACAACGAAAGTGAACATTGAAAGTTTAAACAAACAGATTAATTTACAAAGGGAAAACGCCTGATTATTTTGAAGTTCATACAAAAGACAACTCAGTCATATTGACACACAATGGAATTTCACTGAAACAACTGAGTTATAACCTGGAACAGCCAGTATAGCATGTGAAAAAGTTCTGGGGTAGAAATGGTGAAATTTTACACCTGCTATACAGGTTTAAATCAATTTCTTTTTATGTAGGTCACAGTATTTGGTGAGCTGGAGAAACAACAGAGTGTACATTCTAAACCCAGTTAAGGTGAAAGTCATTCTTTGGACAGAACTAGGCACAGGTAAGTCCTTATCTGACAGCTGATCAGTGGGAAAGATGATCTAGTTTTCAGTTAAATTTGAAGTGATTTTATTCTCCCAACCTTCAGAGGTATGTGTCTCCCATTTTAGTCGAGAGAGAGAGATGCACTAAATTGTGACATCATAAAAACAGAATGGCAATCGTGACGTCATAAAAGGATGAATGGTGAACATTTACACACAAAATATGTTTACAAATATAACTACTGTCTGTTCAGTTATGGCTGAAATAATAGTATGGGAGAAAAATAATCATCCCCTGACCTTGAGGGTGTAACAGAGAAATCCCACCAAATAAATCACCTCTTGGATTTGAGATTGTTCTGTTACACCCACAAGGTCAGGGAAGATTTTGTTGGTCATGATGCATGATATATATATATATACATGTAATAGTATGATGGGCATAAATATTATTGATGATATTAACTGCAATGCAGCCTACTATAACTATGTTTAGTACACCAGTACCCCCGTAATGCCATTAGCAAGCATTTGTGTAGGCTCTCAAATAATCTAGTAATGTGCAATTTATTGATGTATATTTTAATAACCATCACAAACAAAGTTGAGACAGCTGGCAAACATAATTTTTAGGAAAGACTGAATTGATTTTCTATGAAAAATTTGGTCAAATAGGAGGAAACCATATGAAATGCACATATTAAAATTTCAGATTAAATTTAAAATAAACAACAGGCATCTTTTGACAGTGGTCTTTATGTTTGCAGACCATTGAATTTAACAAGCAGAATGTCTGTAAATACATATAGCATCCCACCACATTACTTTATGATTTCAGGCATCAAGGACCTTTGCACAGTGAAAAGTGACATGTACCTGTTTCTTACGAGTGGTGAGGTACGGAGGATCCAAATGTTTTCTGTGTCACAAGTGGTCTCCATCCTCCAGAAGAAAAATGTGACACTGGCCGCAGATATTTGCTGCAAATTTCAGGAGGTACTCCTCCAGGGAAAGTGGCGTAAACATTTATCAATGGAAAGGTTACAGGTCCTTCAGCAGCAGATCAAGGGAACAGACCTGGAGCAAGTATACAACAATTTTATGGTTGAAATCATAAAAAAAGAAAGTGCTGATTACTCAGATGATGATGGCAGTTCCGAGTCTAACAGGAGCAGGTCGAGTAGTTCTGCTTCTGTTCAGAGTTACAACAGGATCATGAGCACATTCAGAAGGGAATCAACAGAGGAAGACATCTTAAATGGTGTTGCCACAGTTACTGATGGTGATATAGACAATACAGATGTTTCAACAACAAACCTTCCTCCTGATAATGAAAGTTTTGTTCAGAAAGATGAGATCCAACATGATAATGGTGCTAGTAATAATTGTCCTAGTGATACTGAAATTGTGCAGGAACAACAAAATATATCCGAGGAAATACATATAGGTAAACCACAAACTAGGTCAAGGTCACAAGGATCTGATGAGGACATGTTAGACAAACATGTTGTCAAGGTAGGAGACAAGGATGAGATTTGTGATGGTAACCTGGACTCCACATGTGACCTTGACCCTAGCTGTGACCTTGGCATTGATATTGACAGAGACAGAAATGGTGAGACATCATCAGAGATTAAAAGAGTCTTTCTTCATGCGGATAATAACCATGATGATGTAGCTACCCCTCCTACAGGAGATGATATAGACGGCATTGTGCAAGTCGAATCACATAAGATCCAGCAAAACGACGAAGGTTGGTGTTGGTCGGAGAATTTTAACTACATTTTCAAAATAAAATATCAATTAAATCTCATTGTGGGTCTGGTTTACAGTTCATTTCCTACTGACATTAATGCATTGATTGCATCACTATTTGGTTGCTGTATATTTTAAATGGGTATGTGTCATATACTAGTATCAAGATATAGGAAATTTTCTGATTTCTCACGACTTTCATTTGAGTGAAAATGGGAAATGATGGTTGTTATCTTCATTTGTAAGAATCATTGATGGCTAGTGATGTCATCACGGTGAATATTTCCAGCTGATGGTTTTTAAACTTTAAATAAAACCCCATACACCTATCTTATCATTTTATGCCCGAAAATCTACAAGTGTGTCGTTGATCATTTGTATATGGATACATGAGAGAGGTTTTTAAAATGCTCTGTAACAGACTAAATTATTCTGAAATCAATTTTATTTTTAGCTCACCGGGTTCGAAGGACCAAAGTGAGCTTATGCCATACCGTTGTGCCGTCGTCCGTCCGTCAACAATTTCTTTAAACGACTTCTTCTTCTTAACCACTGATTGGAATTTAACCAAATTTGACTGGAAGCATTCCTAGGTGGTAGGGATACAAAATTGTACAAATGGTGGGGCTGACCCCCCAGGGGGCTGAGGGGCGTGGCCAAAAGGGGGCAATTTGCCTATATTGCTTTAAGCGACTTCTTCTTTGGAACTAAGAGACGACGAATACTTTTTTTTTCCCCAAAAAAAATGCAAGAACAAAAACAATCTCAAATTTATCTTATTCTTACAGATCTCGCCCCAGTGGTGGCAAAGAGTCCGAGTATGGAGGCATCCACTTCTCTAGGGAGAGGGAAGACAAAGAGACGAGTTAAAACTGTGGATCTTGGAATTCCCAGCAAGGGGAACAAAAATAAGCTTGTACAGAAAGGTTGGTACTGACTAGTATGTCATGGTAGAAAATATGTGTGTGTTTACTGACATGACTTTTCAGCTTGTATCTCTTGAATTGTCTCCTATCTGTACAGATCTTGTGAGATTAAATCAAAGGAGCTAAACATGTTTATATCCCCACCCAACATTTTGTATAATTATGTAATACATAATACTCATATGAGGCAAGGAAGTAATTCTTACAGTGTATAGACAATATGATGTTGTCAAATTTTCGGAGCAATCTGCTCCTTTATCGAGACAAATAAAAAAAATAAAAAAAAATAACATTACATCAAAACAATATTGGAAATAAAATAGGATATAGCTAAAATATTTTGAAAACAGTATAATCTAGCGCTATCGTTAACCACTGATACTGTGTGTGTGTGTGTGTGCGAGCTAGGATCCAGTGTTATTCTTGAAATTACCGTTAATATTACTTCTTTAACTAATACTTAATACACACATACAGACTGGTGTGCCACTGCCCTTGTGGATTTATAAGTGATCTGATTTTAATATGTCTGTCATAATTTGTAGACTTTTCAAAATTATTCAAAATGAAATTAGTATTTCTTTCATTCAGACTTACATTAAATGGGTAGCATGTTTTGAGGTTCAGCTTTCAGCATGTCGATATATATATCTGTACCATATTTATTACGTCCTTAAATAGGTATTCTGGTTGTGTTAGCCTAATCAGCTGAACAAATAGATATAAAATAAATATTACAGAATATATCTATGAAGGTATATTGCTAATTAAATAAAAATTGGTATATACTCAGGTTTATTGCAGCAAAACTGGATGTGAAATTAATCAATAACAACTTTATCATATATAAATATAATATCTGTAAAGCAAGTTGACATTTTTCGAATAACGTTTCTTTTGCAAGGATTTTTACTGATACATATATATTGTGCTGTCTTAATGTGTTGTGCTAGATTTAGGTCTATATTACGTTGCGTACAAATATCGAATATTAAGCAATGTATCAAAATGATACAGTTGATCTCAAGTCTCAATTCATTACACAAATTGTTCTTAAGATTGGAAGGAACAGATTCTTGATGTACCAATCAGTAGAGATAAAAATTACTGTATTTGACTGTAAATAGGCTACCATCCCTAGTGGGGGAAAAAAGTTGACCAGAAGTATTAATATGATTGATTTTTTTTTTAAATTAACGTAAAATTAACGTAATGCATGTATCTGGTTTTAGGTACCAAGTCTGGTGGAGGGATGAAGCGTTCATTAAGCACCAGTATAATTGAGGGGGGAAGAAAGGACACAGGTAGTACATTGACGGTGTGGCAGGTCCAAAATATAGTACAGTGTGCTGACTTTCCTCAATCCTCCGACAGCAATATCTTAAGAAACTATATAGAGTTCAGTCATTTATCACTCACCACAGAATAAGAATTGTAAAAGCAGAAAAGTCCAGACCCTTATCAGTACACTGATGCTTTAAACTCAAGAGCCTCTACTAGCTTATGTCAAAAGTAAAGAAAACAGTGTGCCAGTCAATATGATGTATTGCAACAAAGTGGAGGTTTTGTGTTTACTGTCCTCACATAAAATAGCTAATTAGGTCATGTGTACATGGAGATTGGGAAAATGTACCAAAGGGTTTAGTGAGCTTATGCCATGGTGTGGCGTCCAACGTCAAAATTTCACTTAAAAAAACTTCTTCTTACTAACCAAAGGGCCTAGGGTGATGATATGTTGCCAGAAGCATACTGGGATGAAGGGCTACCAAGTTTGTTCAAACAAATTACCTTCAATCATATTTAAGGTCACAGGGGTCAATTGTCTTAAAAGAACCTTTAAACGACTTCTTCTGAATAACCGAAATATCCTGGGTGATGATATTTGGCTAGTAACATGCAGGCATGAAGGGCTACTAAGTTTGTTCATGTGAATGACCTTGACACACTTTCAAGGTCTCATCAGGTCAATTGTGTATACCCCGGGTACATCTTGAAAAGTCATCTTCTCAATAAAAAAAAAGTAGTGATATTTTGCCTGTAGCTTTATTTAAGTCAACTTAAAAGGTTACAATTGTGAGATTAATACAAGGTGAGCCATGCAGGCCCATTGGGCCTCTTGTTATTCACAAACATGTGATTAAAATATGTGACAAAAAAAACTGTTTGTGAAGGAGGATTAAAGTGGGAAAAGTGTTTCTGTGATTTTAAACAGAAACTTATCCCAAAGGCTTTGACCACGAGAAAACATTTCGTTTGTAGGAACAACATTGTTTTAATAT
Source organism: Mizuhopecten yessoensis (assembly GCF_002113885.1). NCBI lineage: Eukaryota > Metazoa > Mollusca > Bivalvia > Pectinida > Pectinidae > Mizuhopecten > Mizuhopecten yessoensis. Next base: position 71,053 of record NW_018404217.1, on the reverse strand, counting down.
GTAGTCATTTGTAATATGTTTATGGGTTTTTGTAGCATTGGTTGATCTATAGATAAAACGTCTGGGCATGAAAACATTCATCATGGATAGAAATTGTATAAATACTATAAAATAACTGTTGTTCCACAGATTCCTTATTAAAGAAGGCAGTTTCCCTGGACATCTATAAGGATGACATTTTTGCTGAGGAGACTGGAGACTTAATTACAAATCCAACACAGAATGTTGTAGAAAGTGAGACAACTCCTTTGTCGGATGTCAAGCTGTCCAGTTCTGGTTCAAGGTCTTCACACAGTGTGACGACAGAAGGTGACCTTAATCCTGTCTTGGTATCATCCTCTAAACCACTGAACAATGGGACTCTGTCCAATGGCAGGTGTGTATAACTGTTAATCTGTTGTCACATTCCCTGGTGGCAGCACTAAGGTACTTTGGTGTTTTGGTAGATGAGGTTTAAAACATCTCATTTAAATATGAACTTTTCAGATTTTCTTTTAAGTAAATAGCAGGAGACACTCTATGTTCAACCTTGAATGGTCCACACCCTTATGTTCGCCAGGGATTGAATGGTCCTCACCCTTATGTTCACCAGGGATTGAATGGTCCTCACCCTTACGTTTGCCAGGGATTGAATGGTCCTCACCCTAATGTTCGCCAGGGATTGAATGGTCCTCACCCTTATGTTTGCGAGGGGTTGAATGGTCCTCACCCTTATGTTTGCCAGGGGTTGAATGGTCCTCACCCTGATGTTCTCCAGAGGTTGAATGGTCCTCACCCTTAGGTTTGCCAGGGGTTGAATGGTCCTCACCCTTATGTTTGCCAGAGGTTGAATGGTCCTCACCCTTATGTTTGCCAGGGGTTGAATTGTCCTCACCCTTATGTTCTCCAGAGGTTGAATGGTCCTCCCCCTTATGTTTGCCAGGGGTTGAATGGTCCTCACCCTGATGTTCTCCAGAGGTTGAATGGTCCTCACCCTTATGTTCTCCAGAGGTTGAATGGTCCTCTCCCTTATGTTTGCCAGGGGTTGAATGGTCCTCACCCTTATGTTCTCCAGAGGTTGAATGGTCCTCCCCCTTATGTTTGCCAGGGGTTGAATGGTCCTCACCCTTATGTTCGCCAGAGGTTGAATGGTCCTCTCCCTTATGTTTGCCAGGGGTTGAATGGTCCTCACCCTTATGTTTTCCAGGGGTTGAATGGTCCTCACCCTTATGTTTTCCAGGGGTTGAATGGTCCTCACCCTTATGTTTGCCAGGGGTTGAATGGTCCTCACCCTTATGTTCACCAGGGATTGAATGGTCCTCACCCTTATGTTCTCCAGAGGTTGAATGGTCCTCACACTTATGTTTGCCAGGGGTTGAATGGTCCTCACCCTTATGTTCACCAGGGATTGAATGGTCCTCACCCTTATGTTCTCCAGGGGCTGAATGGTCCTCACCCTTATGTTCACCAGGGATTGAATGGTCCTCACCCTAATGTTCGCCAGGGATTGAATGTTCCTCACCCTTATGTTTGCGAGGGGTTGAATGGTCCTCACCCTTATGTTTGCCAGGGGTTGAATGGTCCTCACCCTGATGTTCTCCAGAGGTTGAATGGTCCTCACCCTTATGTTTGCCAGGGGTTGAATTGTCCTCACCCTTATGTTCTCCAGAGGTTGAATGGTCCTCTCCCTTATGTTTGCCAGGGGTTGAATGGTCCTCACCCTTATGTTCGCCAGGGGTTGAATGGTCCTCACCCTTATGTTTGCCAGGGGTTGAATTGTCCTCACCCTTATGTTCTCCAGAGGTTGAATGGTCCTCTCCCTTATGCCACGTCAAGTTAACAGCAACAGTCATTCTGTCATTCTATGTCCATGTTCTCGGTATTTTGATTGTTTAATTATGTAAATATGATGCAGTTTACAAGTCTAACAGTTTTTGTATTGGTTGATGTGCCCATTTAATGGTTTGTCTTTTGTAATTTTAGTGATTTGTAATAATTTATAGCTTTTTCAGTGATGGAAATGAGTCTTTAATGTTTGCCCTGTTTATATAATTGACAGTAATCTTACATGCCTAAGAGTAATTTTCCTGTGACTATACCAATGTTAAATAAATATAATGAATTTGTTTTTATGAGATTAAAAAAACTATTCATAAGGTTTATTTCTTTAATAAAAAATAATCTTTTTCTAGATACTATTCATATGTGATTAGATTAAAAATTTATACACAAAACTGTCTCATAGGTATACCTAAAACACCTGTCAATTTAGGTTCAGTTGTTGAAACAAAGGAAATTGGTTAATTGGACACATCTAAAGTAGTTTATTTCTGATGATGTTACAGAAAGCCTGATGGAATGATAAAGGTGAAAAGTGAGTCAGACATTGCCAGCAGCCTCATGTCAGCTCATAGTGCTCCTCAGAAAAACACTGGAGACAGACGCCACTCAACTCTCAACGGTAGCAGTGAAGGAAAAGAGGCAGAGTTCTCAAATAGTTACGACAGTAAACAAGCTGAGTTCTCAAACAGTTATGAAAGAAAGCATGCTGACCTGACCTCTAGTTTTGACTCCAGCAGTCTTGGGTCGTCCCCCTCTCAGAGTCCGCTCAGTCAGTCATGGGAGGGACCAACAGGAAACAGTCACACAGCTGGCTCCTCTCCTAAAGTATCACTCAGCAGTATGAAGGATAGGTAATTACTCCTTTACTCAACTTCCTACAGTGGAAGTATTTTAGCTTCTTAAATCCTTCGAATTGATACAGTCAAAGTTGTTTTTAGAAAACAACTGTGATAAGAGCAAACCTGCTTACCTCTCAATCTCCCAATGGGCCCGGGGTCCTGACCCCCATCGGTAAATTCTGTGGTGGTGATAATGCATGACAAATAGCGTATAATTAAATATTTTTTCTTCTTCACGGCCTTACATATGTTGTGTCTTCTGGTAAGATTTAGTAAGCTTTTTCAAACAAATGAAACAAATCCTTTCACACACTTATTTTTTCCAACATTTTCTCCTTTCAAAATACTTTTTTTTCTGTACTGCCACTTTACCCAGAACGGGACACTTATGGGAAAACAACCCAAGAAAATGTCACTCAATGCAAAGAAGTACTTTTATTTCTACAGTTTTCATTAGATAATACTTTTATGACAATTTAATTGTATTTAAGTTGTGATAGAAATGAAAAGTGGATAGTAATTATCTATGAAAAATGAACAAACACTTTTGGAACTGATAGTATGGTAAAAAGAACATTGATACTCATCTAAAAAGTGTCCCGATTTGGATACAGTGACGTTACATAATTTTAGTTTGTTGTTGCAAACTTGGCATCTTTCATCATTGAAAGCATGAACTAATCTAGGAGCTCTTCCATCAACTTCTCCCTCTAATCTTCTAGTACAACATTAGGAATCTGACTGCCAGGTTGGTGACTGGAAAAAGATATAATTTAATAAAATTATTGTTAAAAATATGCATTTATGTTAAATACAGGTGTTTGTATGGGTATAATATCTGGGTACACTCAAATTTTAAAGATTAGAATGGTAGAATATTTGTTGAGACTGACATCCTATTTTTCATCTGATTTAGAAGATAAAAATGTTTTTCTCTAAAATGCTAATAATTTAGTTTGCAGTCCAAGTTCACGGTGACCAAGAGGAAGTTACTGAAGACAATTAAGGAGAAGACATCGCTGTCTAAATCTCCCTCTAATGATGACCTCTCCACCATGAACGTCCTGTCAAAGTCTCTTTCCTCCGAGGACCTTCTCACAATGGACTCTGTACCGAATAAGGTGTGTATGTATTACTGTTTAAAAAGCAACATTTCTCCCAAACTTCTGCCACTTGTAAAATATTCATATCGGTATTTGTTACCAGAATTAAACCTGTACATATCAAACTTAAATTGTTGCATAATGGTGAATTTTCTGACTTGTGAAACATCAGCTAAAATGTTCCTGAATATAAGTATGAAATTGTACAGATTGTCTGAGGTTCAAGTAACAGGATATTTAACACTTCATTACAGGGAAAATTAGGCTTTGGCAGCATTGTGGAGAACAGTTCTGAACAAGAAGAGAAACCAGAGCTGAAACCACTGGTAGATTTATCTGAGTTAATGACAAAGACTGAGACAACGCTGAAGGCACTACAGGACACTGATGTGGTGTTGAATGCTGTGGCTGTAAAGGACACACTGACAAGCTGGGTGGTGGAATTAAACCGTACGCTACACGTTTTACACACAGAACTTTACACAGACCGGCTAGCAAAGATCTCAACAGACAGCACTACTTTGGGTGAAGTACAGCACAAATCACTGGATAGAAAGAGTTTAGGTGTTGTGAAGGAAGAAGAATTGCAGGAAGAAGGGAAGGAAACTTTAGATCCTTACAGTGCAGACAGGTGGACAGAATGTTGGTCAAATACAGAAAGTGGTGGACAGACAACCGGTCAATCACTTAACAGTGACACATGCTTTGTAGACACCAGTGGACAACATGAAAAAGTCACAGATCAAATAATGCAATCACCTGGTAAACCTTGCTCGGAGGTGTGTCTCGCGGAATTAGCTTACCAAGTGAGTGACAGTATCCATTGTAATGACCCATTTAACATGCCAGATGACCTCTTTCACAATGTTGCTGATCTAGCGTTGGCCTGTTTCATGGCTGGTTGCTATGGTGATGTGTCTGTGCATTCCAAACCTTCAACAACTAAAAACTGTATTGACAACAATAAGGATATTCCCTCAGACTCTTTGAGAACCAAGGATGATATGTTTATGCAACAGTCTAGGGAAGAAAATTCCAAAGTTTGTGATAATGGTTTACTTTCAAATACTCCACGGCAGCCGACCTCATTCCAGGACTTGGGACATTCCATAGACAAGGATCTGTCTGTCAGGGGACAGGATTCACCTGTTGAGGATATTTTTACATTTATGCAGAATTACTGTTTTCTGCTGGACTTCCGTAGAATACAGGAAAATATACATACTTACCAAGGAAACCTGTTTCAGTTCTGGTGTACCTATGTCAGATGTTTACATGGTAAGTTCATGTGAAATCAACTACATGTAGGGCAACATAGACCAGTCTAGGCACATAGTACAAATCAGCCTGTTTGTTGTAGGTCTTGCAGTAACTAAACCTTACTGTTATGTGGCCTAGAAAACTGTTTCTTTGATCTGCAATACACTAGAGCACGAAGGCCTTGAGTATTTCTATCAGGTGTAATATCCCTGTTGTTAGCTCACCTGGACCAAAGGGCCTAGTGAGCTTATGATGTAGCACAGCTTCCATCGTCCGTCTGTCTTCTGGCATCAAGATTTTACTTTAAACAACTTCTTCTTAATAACCAAGAGGCCTAGGGTGATGATAATTGGCCAGAACATTCTGGGATGAAAGGCTACTAACTTTGTTCAAATGAATGACCTTCAGCCATATTCAAGGTCATGATCACATAATCAAACGGTCCTGGTGATGATATATGACCAGAAACATGAAGGGCAACCAAGTTTGTTCAAATGAATTATCTTTACCCATATTAAAGGTCACAGGGGTCAATTGTCTTGAAACACCTTTAAACAACTTCTTCTGAATAACCAAAATGTCCAGGATGATATTTGGCTAGTTACATGCAGGCACGAAGGGTTACCAAGTTTGTTCAAATGAATGACCTTCATTCAACCATATTTACATGGGTCAAATATGTTGAAATCTTTGAACAGCTCCTTTTGAATGACTTTTAGACAAGACTGATATTTTGCCTGTAGCTTTAATTTTATCCACGTTTTAGGTTACAATTGTCATATCAATACCAGGTGAGCGATGCAGTCCCATTGGGCCTCTTGTTGTATAGTACTGGCTGTCACTTCATTCTCACAAATTGATATTTTGATTGTGCTAAAAAGGGACTTTAAATTACAAAAGCAAAAAAAGTGTCCGTTGTTCAAATATTCCTGATCATGATTTTAAAACAAAGAAGAAAAAGTAAATTCAATGAGACATTTAAAATGTATGTGCTTGTACACTTAAGATTTCTTTTCAGGGAATATTTAAATTTAAAATAAGATTTCTTTTCAGGGAATATTTAAATTTAAAATAAAGATTGTGATATATGATCATGTTTTTTTTTTTTTTTAGAGTTTTACAAGAATGACACGTTTTTTGTGAAGTTGATGAATAAGGAGGTCCATTACGCTGTAGACATCTTGAGAACAGGAAACTACAGTGCAGAGAAAGTTCTGTCCTATGTTATCAAGTAATAACATGATTTAGTAACTTTCAGTCAAGTCTAATATATGACTAGTGAGAATTAACTTGATCATGTTATGATCAAACACAGTAATTTTGTCAAAAATTCAGGTTCCCTTGTCTGTAGTCATATGTTCAACTATTGGTCAAGTAAAATTATTAGCCTAACCCTAATCGTGTTCACTCTTGAAAAAACCCCATGTACTACTGAATTGTGATTGATCAAGTCTTTATTAGGTCAGACCAACCTACCCCTTAAGTGTGGATATAGTGCTACTGAAAGTTGAAACACTCTGACAGAAAAAAACAATCCTAAGACTGATTACTTGTACATTTGCAGGTTATTTGAGGAGAATAGAGACCAAGCTTTAGAGGTTTGTCACGACAGTCCCCACATACAGCCCCTCGACGTGTACTTCATGTGTCAATACCACAGCCAGTCTGTCAGCCAGTGTTTCTCTCCCTTCATGTACGCCAGGGTCAGTGACGTCATGACAACCAACAGGTAAGTACTTTGTATGCTAGGGTCGGTGACATCACGATAACCAACAGGTAAGTAATAGATTATGCTAGGGTACCGTAAAAAAAACTCTTTAAAAATGTAAGGGTCGTGTGTTAATACTCATGATCCAATCGCAAGATTTAGGGCTTGAGCACATGCAGGCTGTATGAAGTATATTTTATTACTGTTTTTCAGATATAGTGATTCGGTGTATGGCCATCCCCTTGTCCGCCTCAAATGGCTTGAGATGTTGTTGGTCGAGAACAAACCAGCCACAGAACTGACTTTGAAGGACAACGTCCCAAGGTAGACAACTCCTCCCCCTCTTTTGTGGAATATTCATTAAGCTTGAACGTTACAGTATCTGCGTAGTAAATGTAACTTTACGGTTGAGTTAACCAGGTAGGAAGAGATCAACACCAGGTGTGATAATTTATACCAGGTGATGGTTTATACAAATTTGAGTTAATGCCAGGTACAAGTGCAGCAGTTTATATTACAAGTATAAGTGGAGGTTCAGACACTAGGCTCAGACATTGTTTCTGATTTGAAATCTGTATATATTAATTGTTGAAATATATATATTGTGTTTTTTTAATAATTTCAGACCAGGAAGTCATTTAGCAAATTGGAATAAAACAGAGTTCATACTCCATGTCCTAAATTCAGCAGCAGATGATACAGAGAGAAAGGAATTTCTGGGGCTTGTACAGTCCTCAGGGTAAGTTTCCTGGGTTAGAACTCTGAATTGCTCAGGTACGGTTCTGAAGTGAGAAACCTCTGTAGTGGCCATTGCATACAGATGAATCCTTGTTATGAATTCTGCAGATTTATTTTACCCCTGCCATAAAATGGGGGGGGGGGGGGGGGGGCGCATATATAGTGTTGCCCATGTATGTCCCACCGCGTCGTATTCCCCCCCTGATCAAAGTGGTTGTGACTATTTATAGAACATCAAACACTGAAACTAATTTCACATGGTGACGGGGACATTCATGTCTTACAGACATTTTCTAGTATTTTATATGCATTAAGTCTCAGGACCATTCACTTAACAGACAGAAGACTGATAAAGGGCCTCAATTTAAATGTCTCTGATTGGTAGCAGATAATGATGTCTCAATTTACTTGGGATATAATTCATGTGTATAAATAGTGTTTTTGAAAGAGAGGAGACATGTTTATAATTATGTGTTATGTACAGTTTTTGGATAGGTTATCTACGGTTACTGCAGCAACTACAAAGCCGGAAGGAAGTCCTAGCTACAGTTATACTGCTAGGGGACATTGACCTGTTTGGTAACAAACACAGTAAGTGGCATCAATCCATTGTTGTAAGGTTATACATTTCTTAAACAGATATGTGTTGGATTTTATCAACTTCATTCTTTTTCTAAACCTTGCAATTCATTCGCAATACCTAGGCTACATTCGCGTTTCCCGGTTGAAAAACACTACTGTACATGTGGCTTGACATTGTTTTAGAAAGAAATAACGCCAACTAGCAATAGTCAGCATTTTAGTTTAGGTCAGGTATGTCTGGACCCCTCAATCTACACGTGCCAAATTTTCCTGAGGTCGGCCTCGGTTCAGATCTGTACCTGTCGTTTTCTTTACAGGTTCAACCGATTCAACCGTTTCAACCGGATATGCGAATGTACCCATATGCTTAAATATATAGTACCCATATGCCTAAATAATAAATGTTGAACTTATCTGGGTTTTAATTTGGACCTTTATTATTACTGAGTTTTTTATGCATAAATATTTATATAGTGCTGCTTTATCTAAAAAGTATATAGTCTACGTATAGGAAGACAGAATATTCAGTTACTATATGGTAGATTGATATTTTGAGGCAAAATTAGCATTATATGCATCATTCAGTAATTTCATTTTGTCTATTTAAAATATTCTTTCCCTTGGAGGTTTAATATGTGCTATGACTCAAATATCACCAACATGCATATAATGTCTGAATTATTTATTACTAATTAGTCAGATAATAATTATAATGCATGTGTAAAAAAGTAATTGTACACTATGTGCTTTTGCTAAAATGAAATTAATAACAATTTATATTATAAAGTAAATTATAAGGAATGTTCAAGATTTTTTCTGGCTATGCTTTTTAAACCTGAAAAAGAGACAGTATCCCCTGCTTTGTGTAATCTGTTTAAAGAGCACATATTTTTTCAGGTTTATACAATATAACCAGAAAAAAAGTCTTCATTCCTCAGTTAATTAAAATTATTCCCCTGTCGATGTCTTGAAAAAAAATAGTGTGCCTTCTACAGCTTGGGGTACCAAGTACTTTAAAACTAGGCTTATATACAATTCAATTGATATTTCCAAAAAAAAGCATTTCTGGTATGTTGAGTTGGAATCATTTCTGGATTGAAAATTTGAAATAAATCTCTTTTTTTTTCTATTCTAACTTGCAATTTACTGATTACAGACTACATGCCTCAGACAGAACAGGAGTGGACTTTCGTGGTGCAGACATTACACAAACAGTACCAGTCTCGATGGTCTGGTGTCCGCACTAGAGTGTTGCTCAAAGGTCAACAGGTCGGTAAAGGGGATGTGTCAAAAGAAAACTGTGACGATGTAGTAGATCAGATGGACAACTCGGTTAACTTTAGTCTTCCAAAAGGGAATGTGTCAAAAGACAATTGTGATGATCTGAGTTATCTGAAAAATGGAGGGAATGTGCCAAAAGACAATTTTGAGAATCAAGATTTAGAAGTAAGTAAAAATTTAACAGAGTTTGCAGCAGACACACGTAATGGTAGAAGCTCCGGAAACATTTCAGATAATAGATCAAGTCACCGCACAACAGAACATTTGTTTGATGAAGGTAATCAACTTACCTGTTCCCATACTGACAGAGACAATGTACCCTGTGAAGGAGATTATAGCAGCCCTAGTTGTATATCATGGGACGACTTTACTTCATTGATGTTGTGCCACCTTGGACCTGTTGCCACAGTAACCATTCTCCAGGAATGTGACATACCAAAGGGGAAAATGTCTTCTTACTTCCATCAGTCGGCCGTAGTTACCATGTTACTGAACAGAACCAAACGGTCAGTGTCATGCTGTAGATCCATTTTAGCACAGTCCATCGTTCAACTTCATATATTGTATGGGACTTCTTGATAAAAAATTGCTTTAACTAATTGTATCAATGTAAAATAACGTAATTGAGATATATTTTTAAGGTATATAATTGAGAAAGTTTCAAGACAAGAAATATCAAAGTTTAACTTTCATCTCATCACATAGACTCAAAAATCATCTTTTTATATGCCTGTTTTCATGCGAGTACTTCTTGGAATAGTGGAGTGCTGCATACTGAAATGGGGTCTTGTGTCACACTAAAAGTAGAGTTATCCCTCAGCCTCATCTTTTCTTCTAGGGCATATTTCATTTACTCTTTTCAACTATATTTGCCAAACTTTGTTTGTGAATACCTTGTGGAATGGCAGAATACCACATACATAAATCAGTTCCTGTGTTCTGCAATACATTGTATACAGAAAGACCCTTTCTTCACTCTACGTGTTCTCGTCCCGGGTTAAGCTTGTATACCCTTACCTACTATTGCTAGATTTTGTATGAGAGTACCTCTTGGGATGGCAGAGTGCTGTATACTGAAATCAGGTCTCGCGGGGGGCTGTATATATAGATTATTCACATTACTTTGCCTTTGTTCCATGTAACATGGTCATTACTAGCAGATATACCAAAACTACTTCCTACTGATAAACTTGTTTCTATAAGTATATACTATACTTGGGTACACTTGGCAGAGTTTCATTCCTTTTTTGTTTTGTTTTGTAAAAGCTTAAACAAATCCTAAAAGTTTCATTATAATGACCTTTAGCTAACTATATAAAAATTCTTTCTGACGAGTCCCATGTACCCTTGTTTTTGTGGGTCTAAGTTTTGTACTTTTACATAATAGGGTGTTATAATCTTGATAAAGCTTTGTTAGTAAAACTTCTTGCTGTGGTGTTGTAGAAATGTGACACATAACCTGCTAGAGAAGCTGGACTCTTACCTGTGGGCCAAGAAACCTACTACCCTGATGCCAGAGGTATTAATATGCGTACATACACGACCAACACATCAGCTACATACCTACAGTATGTTAATGATAAACAAAATTCTGAGATCAGAGCCAGTCAATTATCCATACTCATGATGTTATTAAGGAAACTTGTCCCACAGTTTATGTCACTTTCCTTTGTGATTTTGTAGACTTTATCACCATCAGATATCATTATGTTTGAACATCAGACAGACTGTCCTGTGACATATTAATATATTACAGCATTGTATTTGTTAACATAATTCCTAATTTTTCATCACTCTTCCCAGTATCTTGGTTGTCTTATTGTCTCCATATTTTCCCTTTAACATGGAAATCAACTGCCATCATATAAATAAACCTGGTAAACTGTATCATACCACTTCCCATAAATGTAGTAGTTTGTACTGTCATCAGATTCAACAGTGTGTTTATATCAGCCGTATGATCATGTGATGTTTGATAAAGCTTTTACTATTTTTGTGCACCTGTACATTCTGAAAGTTAAGTCTATCAAATATTTAAGGAAATGTTCTCATTATCTCAACATACAGTTGTTTGTGTGCAACATTCATCAGTACTCCTAACCTACATTTTGCAATTGATCCATTAGCTATCTCAAAATATCTAGCATATACTTGTACCAAGGACAAAAGCTTTTTCATTTTGTATATACTTTAATCAAATGATGATGGTGTGAACCAGAAACGCTGGGGTTAATGTTATCTTTAGATCAATTTTTCTATGTTACTATCTCTGAGTCATTGATGTTTTTCTAGGTTTGGTATCCATATTATGTACATAACATATCACTGATGTTGTTTTACTATGCTAATTTCTAACTTTGTATTATTCCCTAGCTTCGATACTCTGTGATGCAGGAGAAAATGGCTAAAGGTGCCTCTCTGTCTACCTCACAGAAGGAAAAAGATAGTCTGGTATGTATTAGATTATATTGTATAGATGTGTACACTCTCCACCATGCCTTCATGTTTAGAAACTTTGATATTATAGTCAGCGAAGCTGTAGAAATACTATGTAACATTGTCCCCTACATATTCCTTTTGCCTTTCAGTTGATTGGTTTAGAGACTTAAGTCAGTGTAGCTGTTTTAATATCCACTTACATTTTTTTTCATATCCGTCTAGCCTTCCAGTTTGGGAGGAGTGTAGTCAGTGTATATGTAGCTGTATATAGATATCCAGTTACATTATTTCTTACATTCTTCTAGCCCTCCAGTTTGGGAGTAGTGTAGTCAGTGTAGCTGTATAGATATCCAGTTGAATTATTTCTTACATTCTTCTATCCTTCCAGTTTGCGAGTAGTGTAGTCAGTGTAGCTGTATAGATATCCAGTTACATTGTTTCTTATATTCTTCTAGCCATCCAGTGTAGGAGATAAGATACATACTTTAATCAGTATGTAGCTGTATTTCTTGCATACTTGCAGAATCACGCTATTGTTCCTGACATCATTTAATGTTTTGGGGTCAGTCAGGGTCACTGACATCATTAACAATGTATTGCCATCCCGGCTTCATATCCAAATAAAAAATATGCGGACAGTTTACAACTTTCCTAGAAAAGCAGCTGTTTTTATGGGTTATAGTTATAAAATATAAAATTAATAAGATAAAATACTAATAAAATAAAATAAAATATTGAGCTCAATATTTTATCCCTTTGGTTAGAATTACCTTATCCATACCTCACATCAGGGATGGATTCTTTTAATCTCTCCAAATACATTGTTTCCTACATGTCCCAAGCTTTCTAGCTGAGCAGTATATTTACTGAAGTCAGCGTAGTTGTATAAATATCTAGTTGTATTAACTGTTCCTGTTTCAGTTTACGTACCTGCCAGAAGCTGCCCTGCCTTGTGGGAGATATCAGGAGGATACAGAGAGTCACTGGGGCATCAGTGTCAAGATGACCAGGTTCTTTTTACACTTACACTTCTCTCATAAACAGATGAACACACTTGAATATCTATATCAAAGGAATTTTCATGAATTATATAATAAGTGATTAGTCATCATTTGGAACTATTTACATCTCAGAAGTTCTGTGAAATATTATCTGTAACAAAGGAAGTTAAAAAGTGCTTAGTGAACATTTTCTACCTTTCACAGCCCTTCATTCCTGTCACGTCTTTGTAGTGACTAGAAAATGTTAATAATGAGACGATCAGTCAGGAGAAGATAGCCTCAGCTTATACATTAACTCTCTATGGTAATGTACTAACATTGTTTGGAGAAGATAGCCACAGCTTATACATTAACTCTCTCTGGTAATGTACTAACATTGTTTGGAGAAGATAGCCACAGCTTATACATTAACTCTCTCTGGTAATGTACTAACATTGTTTGGAGAAGATAGCCACAGCTTATACATTAACTCTCTCTGGTAATGTACTAACATTGTTTGGAGAAGATAGCCACAGCTTATACATTAACTCTCTCTGGTAATGTACTAACATTGTTTGGAGAAGATAGCCACAGCTTATACATTAACTCTCTCTGGTAATGTACTAACATTGTTTGGAGAAGATAGCCACAGCTTATACATTAACTCTCTCTGGTAATGTACTAACATTGTTTGGAGAAGATAGCCACAGCTTATACATTAACTCTCTCTGGTAATGTACTAACATTGTTTGGAGAAGATAGCCACAGCTTATACATTAACTCTCTCTGGTAATGTACTAACATTGTTTGGAGAAGATAGCCACAGCTTATACATTAACTCTCTCTGGTAATGTACTAACATTGTTTGGAGAAGATAGCCACAGCTTATACATTAACTCTCTCTGGTAATGTACTAACATTGTTTGGAGAAGATAGCCACAGCTTATACATTAACTCTCTCTGGTAATGTACTAACATTGTTTGGAGAAGATAGCCACAGCTTATACATTAACTCTCTCTGGTAATGTACTAACATTGTTTGGAGAAGATAGCCACAGCTTATACATTAACTCTCTCTGGTAATGTACTAACATTGTTTGGAGAAGATAGCCACAGCTTATACATTAACTCTCTCTGGTAATGTACTAACATTGTTTGGAGAAGATAGCCACAGCTTATACATTAACTCTCTCTGGTAATGTACTAACATTGTTTGGAGAAGATAACCACAGCCTATACATTAACTCTCTCTGGTAATGTACTAACATTGTTTGATCTGTGTGTTGTACAGGAGTTGTATGTGTTGTAACCTATCCCTGACAGAGGCTGTTTCCCATGTGGAGCCTGGAGTCCTCTCCTTCCAGTGTGGTACGTTCTTTATACATTTTGTAATACCATGGTAAATTTAAAGCTGCCCTTATTTCATACACACAATTTCTATGCAAGCATTCCCATTGTTAAATACTTTCGTATGTTTAAATAAAAAAGAGTACACAACACATGTTTGATATTTCCTTACTAGGTATATGTCAATAAAGACCCTCGAGAATTAAACCTATTCTGAATGCTCAGGAATATTCTTCCATCAGTAAGCTTTGAAAGCGCACTAGATTGAATGGAAATCAAGCTTTGGCTCCAAAACGTATGATGTTGTCAACCTCTTTGAAGTCACCTATATTTAACCCTTATATGGAATTTTCGAAATCTTAACTAATAGAGAGAAATCGACAGATTTTACCTGTCTTTAATTTTATTAACATGTTGAATTGTTTGGTTCCAGGCCATGTGTTCCACCGACTGTGTGTTCCAGAGAAGATGTGCCTTTTGTGTGGCCTTCCCACTCTACAGCAGCTTGCATGTGTGTGACAAACCACATTGTATGTGTCATGTGCCACATGTGTGACAAACCCCATTGTATGTGTCATGTGCCACATGTGTGACAAACCACATTGTATGTGTCATGTGCCACATGTGTAATCAAGACATTTCATAGCATCCGACTCGTAACTTGTCATGACAACTACTGTACATGATTTATGTAAACTTTCCTTATTTCACAACAGTTATGAAACAAATTATTCCAACTTTTATTTAACACTCTTGTTGGCCTGGGTGGAAGTGCTCAGGAGGTCTTATTGTGGAAGGAAACTGGAGTACCCAAAGAAAACATACATTGTCGGACAGGTGACCCAATACCTTCTCACATTCGATTGGGGAATCAAACTCCGACTAGTACTGTCTTGGTGAAAGACTTGTGCGCTTTCCACTGTGCCACCCAACCACCTACCGGTAGCTATATGACTTATGACACATGTGCAATTGTGATAGTCCACAAACAAAAGTGATCTGTGCTGTCATATATAACAAAAGGTGACATTTTCACCTGACAGCTAACAACTTTCAGATGACCTTCCTTCCAACAGTCAATGTTACTTGTACTTGAGCAGGTAGCTCTTATTTTTCGTGTCAATGTTTTTTGTGACCTTCCGTCTTTAAAACATTCTTTTCTACATAACACTTCTATTGACATCTACAGAAACGTTCACTTCATGATCATTCTCCTGACAGTGTGTAAACGTTTTCTGAAATTTTCTGACCATTGAAACCTTTGTGGCCTGATCAATATTGAGTCACTTGTGAAGTCTGATATCTTGACAAACATCGGAGGCTCTGTCACTGTTTAACAGAGTCTGACAGGGTGCGTGCTCTCCTCTCCACATCGGGGCAGAAAGAAGGAGCTGAAAAGGGATATAAGTGTGAGTGAAAGGATTTTGAAATAATTCAGCATGTAAAACCTGAATGTATTCAGAATATTTTGGTACAACCTGAAATGTTGTAGAAACTATTGCGGTGATGTGATACGACATTTTGGCAGCCTCTCGCACTGCCATGGAATCATGAAATTATTAACTCGATTTTAATATTGTTTTTTACTCACTTTCAATGAAGCAAATTAAATGTTGCATTGATCCCTGATGTACTAATTTGCTGAAATTGTGATAAGCCTATATAGAAAATACTTGTATGAAAGCAATGCCACCTGCTATCTCAATTTGATGTAACAAATATCCCTATTATTCATTGTACATACATGTTTGTACACAGCCACTTATGAACAACTTCATAAAATCATGCTTTACTGCAGTGCCAAATTAAGAAAACTTCAAAAATTTCATGATCAATAGTCAACATTTAAATCATCTTCTAATTAATTGCACTAGCTTCAACTGACATTGATGGCATAGTTAACTTAATCATATGACATATATGTACAATGTATATGTATTATACTTGAACTTAGTATTATTTAGTATACTGTGTGAACCTTTCATTGATTAAAAACATTGTCATGTTATCATGCATGAATGTAATAAGAGTTAGATAGGGTAACAAGGTCATATCTTGATTCTATCCTTTGTCAGGTTAGGATGATTGTAGCCATATGGGTAAAATTAATTGTACATTAACTGTGGCATGTTAAAATGTATCCTACACACTTATTATGTTCTTTTCAAAGTTTGGAAGATTATAACTATTTAGGTAAAAGTGGTTATAAACTATGACATATTTAACATGTAACATATTCTATACTGTATTTATACAACACCATTATTTGCCATTTTATATGTGTACAGCTATATAGGTAATATGTGTATACTATGACATATTTAACATGTAACATATTCTATACTGTATTTATAATACACCATTATTTGCCATTTTATACGTGTACAGCTATATAGGTAATATTTTATGTATACAATGACATGTTTAATACTGCAAAACTGTGATATTTCTGTCTTCAGTGTGAGGGATGGAACAAATTGTGATACAGTGTATTTCCATCGTCTGTCTGCAGTGTACAAATGTGATCAGTACTTAGTACTAGAGCCTGTATGTGAGTGTACTAGAGCCTGTATGTGAGTGTCCAGGTAAATGTGAACATTCCAAACAGCTAGCCTGTGTATACTGTAAAAGCCTATATTTTCGTTGGGGTTAAATTTCGTGGAATCAATATTTTAAAACCCTGTGTTTTTTTTGTATTTTTTTGATACCTGGACAAGAAAACAACATGTACTGTGTATAGGTGGTAAGTATTTACTATCGTATAATTATGAGAGGTTCTAGCTTTATAAACACTTACACATTGTATAAACTAGCCTAAAAATAACCTTCATGTGCCTTATTAGAACCTATACATGAAAACATGGTATGTGCTAGTCTGCATGTGTCTGGTGTTAACATGTAAACATGGTATGTGCTAGTCTGTATGTATCTGGTGTTAACATGTAAACATGGCATTTACATGTACTAGTCTGTATGTGTCCTGTCCTTGTAAACATGTATTCATTTGATTTACCAGCCCGCACTTGCATATGTTTATGAGTGAGTGTATTAAATGTATACATTCAATACAAAAGCCTAGATATGACAGTGAATAAGAATTCATTTAATTTATAATGCTTTAATTTTGATTCATGGCTTAGCAAATGGAATTGTATATGTTAAAGTGATCAACAGAGATGATATAATAATAAAAAAAACGAATTAATTTTGTGTTTTCCGTTATACTTCAATTGTAGATAAAATTTCATATAAATCACTAATTGAATATATTATAAATGTCTTTTTGCATTTTACCTCCTTTTGAAACAAACAATTATTTTTTTAGGAAGCCTCGTGTTCTACCTCTTGTATCATAGATAGAAAAAGATGTGTGTTTCCAATCTATAGATACAATATAAAGAGTATGTATCCACAGATACGACATGTATTTTGTATCCTTAGTTACGAGACTAAGCATGCATTTCTTTAATCTTTTCCACTATATGTTTGTTTCCTGTGGTTGAAAGTATGAATGAAATACGCAACCAATTTCAAAATGCTCAAAACAATATGGATATAATTTGGAGAAAGTCTGAATTTGCATTAGGTGTTATATTTTGATTAAAATAAGAATTTCCATGTTTCACTGGTAAAACCGTTGTAGAGATTATATAGCCAGCCATTACAAAGGGTTGGTCGAGGATTGGTATACAACGAAGGTATATTTGGACATGGCCATGTGATAAACGTTTTGTCCTATGAAATACACTGTCCGTTACTAGCTAACCTGGCTTACTCTAAACAACTCCTTCTCAGTAACCAAATGGCCTAGGGTGATTATATTTGGGATGAAGGGCTACCAAGTTTGTTAAAAAAAAAATGACCTTGACATATATTCAAGGTCACAGGGGTCAAATATGTTGAAAACCTTTGAATTATAATTACTTCTTAAGCAAAAGGTCAAGGGTGATGATATTTGGCCATTAACATGCCGGGATGAAGGGCTACCAAGTTTGTCCAAATAAATTACCTTCGCCCATATTCAAGGTCACAGTGGTCAATATATGTTTATATATTTAAATGATTTGTTCTGTATAACCAAAAGGTCCAGAGTAATGATATTTTGCATGCTTGGTTGGAAGACTATAAACTCTGTTCAACCTAATGTCCTTGTTCGACATTCAAGGTCATGGGCGTCATATGTTTAAATCTTTTAATAGGTGCTTATGAATCAAACACTGATATTCTGCCTGTATTTGTATGTGAGTCCACTTTTTAGATTACAAGTGTGAAGTTAATACCACGTGAGTGATTCAGGCCCATTGGGCCTCTTGTTGAAACATCAATACGTAAAAAAAGGGAAGAAATAAACAACTTACAGTTTTATTTTCAAAATAATTCGTTATGGAGTCGTAATCAACATAATTAGTCAAAAATAGTCATACAAGTATCGTATTTGTACATCGGCTTATATACTGGACAAGTATATGATGAAAATATAAATTGAGTTTCCATTTCGTATTTTTATTAAACGAGTTTTTAAAGTATGTGTTTCTGATCATCAGATGATTCTAAAATTTAGCTTATATCAAATCAAGTTTCATGTACAAAAAATGAATATGACGCCAAGTCATTAATCAAACAGTAGGTTCACTTGTGTTTTGAACAGTTAATCACTTTAATTAGTACATGTACAATGTATTTAACTGCTCGTTAAATATAACGGAATATGTATAAATTGTATTGTGAATCCTATCATGTGGTGTATTCTCATGCCCATTGATTACTAGCTTAGACTGGAGTAAGCTATATATTTACTAAATGATCTGCTTGTCCATCAGCCTATTAATTATTTAAGCTGGATGAATATTTTTTCCTTTTTTTTAAATCTGGGAATATGCATCTTGTTCAATTTCTTTCACCAGCGGTAGAGCTGCAGAGGGGCACATGTGCTCAGCTCCATATGATGTACTACTATTTGATCTCCACCAGCTTGAGTTTTGACATTTTCGGCTTTAACAATGAAAATGTAGCGAGGTCAGGAGGAATCTGAATTATAAACAACAGAATATACAGATTTACCAACATAAACAAATAATAACATAAAAATAAAATGTTAAGCAACATACTGTGTGAATAAAACCACATCCTGTAGACATTCAAATCGAAAGGAAAACATTGTAATAATACAGTTACTGTGTGGTGTTGTTAACTGTTATAATATAGTTACTGTGTGTTGTTGTTGTAAAACAGTTACTGTGTGGTGTTGTTAACTGTTATAATACAGTTACTGTGTGGTGTTGTTAACTGTTATAATACAGTTACTGTGTGGTGTTGTTAACTATTATAATATAGTTACTGTGTGGTGTTGTTAACTGTTATAATACAGTCACTGTGTGGTGTTGTTAACTGTTATAATAAGTTACTGTGTGGTGTTGTTAACTGTTATAATACAGTTACTGTGTGGTGGTGTTCACTGTTATAATACAGTTACTGTGTGGTGTTGTTAACTGTTATAATACAGTTTCTGTGTGGTGTTGTTAACTGTTATAATATAGTTACTGTGTGGTGTTGTAAACTGTTATAATACAGTTACAGTGTGGTGTTGTTAACTGTTATAATATAGTTTCTGTGTGGTGTTGTTATCTGTTATAATATAGTTACTGTGTGGTGTTGTTAAATGTTATAATACAGTTACTGTGAGGTGTTGTTTACTGTTGTAATACAGTTACTGTTTGGTGTTGTTAACTGTTATAATACCGTTACTGTGTGGTGTTGTTAAATGTTATAATACAGTTACTGTGTGGTGTTGTTAACTGTTATAATACAGTTACTGTGTGGTGTTATAAGTTGTAATAATACAGTTACTGTGTGGTGTTGTTAACTGTGGATGACCATCCAATTTCGTTCGACTTTATCGTTGGGTGAAGGTTAAATTATCTTACATCGGTATTTTAGTGAATATAGCTGAGTGATACACTTGCTTGACGGCTTTTAAATTCTGTGTTTGGGAGCAAAATACTAACCTTTGTTTCGCTACAAACGCAAATCTGGAAAGTACGGACGATTTTGGCAAGTGACATCTTCAGTTCCATTTGGGCAAGTCTCATGCCGATGCAATTCCGTGGTCCGTATCCGAAAGGAAGAAATGTCAATGGGTCGTGGCGATCTTTATCCTCAAATCTGTGGTTAAATACGAATAAAAGTCTCTTACCAGAGGCATTCAATGTTATGATAGTACACATGTATTTGAAAAGAAAAAAAAAATAGTAACCTGACCTACAATAACAATGGTGTATTGATATGACATTAATTTGTATATGAAGCGAGACTACAAAAGTAATACATCATTGTCCGGAATATCGAATGGTTAAGAAGAAATGTAACTGGAATATATAAACGAAGGTAATAAAACACTTATGGGTAGCCAGCATATTGGGGAAACGGAAAGGAACACAACGATCAGAGGAAACTAGCTAATGATAAACCTGCGTGTTCAATCAGTTTTGGAGTAAAAAGCGAATTTCTGTGAGCGTTCCTGATTATGTACCTTTCTGGGATGAACTTTTCTGGATCTTCCCAGTTGTCCGGATCGTGATGGATGCTGTATATTGGGATACTGATGTGCATGCCGGCCGGAATCCTGACGCCATTGACCTCGGTATCTTTCAGACAGACTCTATCCGTTCTATAAATGGTAAAAGAACAATCAAAAGTAAACATTAGAATGTAAAAATATAGAGGTTCATCATAAATTACTTACTGTATGTACTGTCAACGCAAATTGGTTAAGAAATATCAGAAGTTGAAAAATCTTACTATTAACAATGACACTGTCAGTTTTTCTGAACGAAAGCTAGTATGTGGTCACGCACCCCACTGCAAGATGATTGCTATCGTTAACAAATTCATAGGCAATATAGAAACGATTAGCTGGATCACATAGCCAAGTGGTCTTTGGTTATATAAATATTGTTACTAATGCGTGCTGAGTTGACAGAATATTCAGACAGAAGGTTTCGCCTCGCCTTATAAAGGCCCCCAAAAGCACATTGATATCTTATTCAGTCAATCGGATGCAATATATGTACACACCCAGTAAATAAAACACGCCAAACGAAGTAAATATGAAGACCGTTGAAAATTACAAAGAAAGTTAGATCAGATCATAATATGATATTGATTTGGTTTGTGAGGGCTGTACCATGCGAAGTGAAGTGGAATCACTTACTAAATTACAATTAGTCAGCAGAACACTGATATATTGCTTCTTCAGTCTCAATGGGACGGACACCAGTTGTACCTGTCGACATTATCCCTAATTGTAAGATGCAGAAACGTTAAATATTTCGCATGACTTCATATTATGTCAATACTACTGTTAGGGTAACCAGTGAGATAAAGAGGTTCTAAAGACTTAATAATTGGAACCAATGTTTGTTTTGCTTCTGTCTATGAGGGAAACATATGCCGATATAATATTTTACAAACTAATGCATTGATGTTAGAAATTTAAAAAAAAAACAGTTTACTCCAATATTTCTAAACATTTTCTTCAAGTTGATAATTATGGATTATGAAAAGTTCTTTTTACACAACCAATAAGAGTTTCTATGTGACGTTTCGATGACTAGTACGGTATGTACAATGTCACCTTCATCAGACAAATGACCAGTGAAGCGTATGCACACAAAGGTGTAAAATGTGTACGAGTTGTCCACAAAATCGATGTCGATTTCGGCTACGCTGAAAGCGTAAGTACAATAGTTGTTTTTTGTGTACCGAAATGACCCGATTTAGCTGCGCTTTGTTTAACACTTGGTCAAAGATGTGCGATTGAGCTCATCTCGATTTAGAACTGGTCCACTGCAGCGCATCCAGATGGCTTCCATTTTATGCTGCTTGGAACTAGATTGCTCTCTGTGTCCAAAACTGTGGAGTTATCCCTGTCAATCACGTGATTTTTCTGTGTTACATAGTCTGTGATTGCTCATTTATTTATTTTTTTATTTGATTTAGAAATAAAAGAAATCACAAAAAGAGAAAAATAAATAAAAAATAAGATAACTCTTACCTGGAGAAAACTGCTAAAAGTGACAGAATTTAAGAGTTCAAGTTGTATCAAAAATTAATGAAGATAAGATGGTACAGTATTACTAGAGTGAACAACTAAAGGATAGATATGTTTTGGACACACCTTAAATACTAGGGAAATCAATCAATGACTGCTTTATCATATAACTAACCCATTCTACCATGTCATATGGGTATTACACACGTGTAATACAACCTAAAGGTCAAAACCGTGGGAACGTATTCCTACATCATCACGTGTACTACTTTTATTTACTATACCACATGCTACATTTACTGCTATTTTGAATACATTTGAAATGTCAATTTTGTTATAATTAAATTCATTGCATATTAAACTGCTATTTTGTTTGTAATCGGGAACTACTTTGCACTTCGCGGAACGACAATACTATGATATGCAGTCATCTGATAACACATAATTGTGTTTGAATTTTTGTTTTTAAACTATTAACGTTATGTGATAAATAGAATCTTACATTCGTGTCCATATCATATTAAATTTAGTAAACCCGTTCAATATATTCAATATGACACTCGCCTAAATGCTTGTGTCATATCAAACTATTGAACTCGTTTAATAAATTCTATATGACATGGACACTCATTAAGATCCTCTATTTAATACAATTCAACTTGAGTCCGAGCTGATAAGGCATCATGTTTTTATCATAAATGTATATTACCTACCTAAAATCATTTTGACAATACTCTAATGATTACCTTGTAGCCGGTGGGTTAATTCGTAGTGTTTCGTTGATGACCATATCAAGGTACGCAACATTACGGATATTATCATAGGTCAACGGCTCCTGTAAACAACAATAAAATGTAAGGTAGGAAAACAAGGTGAAAAAGGGGAACTTAACAATGTGGTAAACAAAGAGATGTCTTTATTTTTTCAGTAGTAAAAATAGATTTTACTTCATGCTAACATTGCTTATGCCCGACTTTGATAAAGTTTCGGTGTTAAAAACATCCCCACTCTGGCCCAGGTTTTCAGAACTTCAAAAATCACCTCTTTTATAATGAATAAAACATCGACAATGTGAACTAAATGACTGTAAACGTACTTATTCTAGCGAACTCAAATTTTAGCACATTATCTTATTTTAACAGATAAGCGCTCTGACGAATTGGGGCACCCATTGAATATGCATTTAAAAAAACATAGAAGAACTTCAATTGGCGCATTCATAACTTAGAGTTTTAAAGCGCGAAAGTGTCATTGTATCGTAGATATTTCACTTGTTTCATAACAATAACAACGTTTAACTGTGTAACAAGTCCTGTGTATCAGAAAAATACATATAACACATTCCAGCCTGGTTTATCTTGTATACACATGGAGCCCATTGCCTACATATGGAGCCTATCTTGTATCCATAAGGAGCCTATCTTGTATACATACGGAGCCTATCTTGTATACATACGGAGCCTATCTGGTTTACATACGGAGCCTATCTTATGGCAAGCCAAGTTGTCATTTATTCATGGAGCAATGTTGATCCAGTACTTAACCAAATTATATAAGATATCTCATATATTATATAAGATATCTTATATATTATATAAGATATCTTATAAACATATGAGATATCTTATAAACATAT